>NC_089521.1:15044978-15177478 GCF_963924715.1 Thunnus thynnus
GAACATCTGTACTGAATTTCATGACAATCTATACAATAATTCAGTCTGGATCAAAGTGGTTGCACAGACCGACATTGCCATCCATAGAGCCACACTGCTAGCATGGCTAATAAAGTACAGTTCTCCTGATTTCTCATCAGTGTACTCCTCTAATGTCAGCTTTCCAGCTTTATAGCTGTCATCTCTAAAAAACACCTACACTGTTCAGGCCTCTCTGTCCATAATAGGCCATAATTATACAGCATGAGTCTTGGACTTTTGAGAAATGGTGTTTGCTATATTCATTTTTTTTTTCAATTCAGACTTTATTAAGGTCATAACTCATGGGCAGTCCATAGCACAATAAGCTACAGACTAATAAAAACAGAAATATTTAATATACAACAATAAAACATATTTATTTCAATGTAGCATTCCTGTCTATACAAATGCAGTGAACCATGTGACAAACTGTTAAATAAGGTTACGTTACATAACTGGATTTTATATAATTTGCATTACTACAGAAGTTCACTTGATTTTGCTAAGGTTTTTTTACCACTGGGACAGAACTGGGAGATTCCAGTTTCATGTGTGCTCTTTATAAAAGAGTCATTTTAATTGAGAGTGACAAACAGTAACAGTCCAGCATTAGCTCTACTTATCCAGTTAGCAGCTTGATTGGATCTCTAGACCTTCCTGATAGCAGAAAGTGAAATATGTCAAAGGCAACACCTGCCCTCCATCTCCTCCTATTTCTTTCATTCTTTTTATCCATTGGTCAGTGGTTTACCTACTGTAAGAAGATCACTCAGGGTATGGCTCTTTTTCTGGCCTCCATTAACAGTGGTTAAATGATATTAATGCATGAACGATCACCACCAGCAAAGGATTTGGAATCAAAGGTGCTTAGCAAATGGTGAATGGTAAACGCACTGCACTTTTATAGCTACTTTCTAGTCTTCCGACCACTCAAAGCGTTTTTACACTACAAACCTCATTCACCCATTCACACACACATTCATATGCTGATGGCCGAGGCTGCCATGCAAGGTGCCAACCTGCTCATCAGTAGAATCTAATCATTCACACAACGATGGCGCAGCCTTCAGGAGCAATTTGGAGTTCAGTGTCTTGCCCAAGGACACTTCGACATGTGGACTGGAGGAACCGGGAATCGAACTGCCGATCTTCTGATTAATGGATGACCCGCTCTACCTCTTGATCCACAGCCACCCCAGAACATTTGTGTAGGTCCTGGATGACACATCACATCCTTTTGCAGCACCTTTGAATTAATGTCTTCCAGAAAAGAGGTTTACATGCCAGGAAACGCTCTTTTCTTCCATATAAACAGCCACGCGGACGACAGCAGAATTAATCCAGCATGCTGCTCTATACATTCCTCGTCCTGTTGTTGTTTTTCATTGAACAATCACTCCGATGTCCTGCAGCTCTTAGTTAAGTGCTACGCGGCATGTTTTTGGTTGTTTACACACCAAGTGACAATTTAAAGTCATTTTTCCATTTTCAGCCACATTAATGGACATGTAGTTCTGAGTAATGAAATATGTATGGAGACATGGATGTCAGATTCTACAAGGAGAGTGAATAAAACAATAAACATGGGGAGGGAACAGCAGGAAGAGGTGTTGCTGTTTTTAACTGCCCATCTGCCTGAAGGATTTCCCACAGTCTCACAGCCTCAGGCAGGAAGCAGACAAACATTCAGACATACTTTGTCAGTGCTGTTTTTGCATCTTCCCTCTTGTTATTCCCTTTCCGTTGCCTCCATCTCATGCATGTCTGGTCTTTTTGCTCCACTTTCCTTTAGCATTTCATATCCTCATTCACTATTCCCTTTCCCCTCGCTCAGCCTCTCGGGCTTCTTTGCTCCCATACTGCGTTTTGGGTGAATTTGAGGAGATGTTTGTTTGTGTTGATGTGTTTGAGCAAATGTGCAACTTTTGTGTGCGTTGTATTATATCTATATGCTAAGGCTGACTCCCAGAGTTCAAAGGCTTGTCACCACAGATCTGGCTCGCTTGCAGTCTTTTTGTCAGTCGAGTCCTTTGTTACATAACGCAAGCCCATATCTTCTCTCTCGCTCAGAAGAGGCAAGAACAGAGCGGGACAAGCTTCAAATCACTGCAAGTGTTGGTTTCAATTCAGCCTTTGATATGCACTCAATCCCTGTGCCAGTTTCAAAGTAATCTCAGTGCTGTTGACAAAAATGTGTCACTCATGTCTGGTTTAGAGGCAGGAATCTTAAATGAGGCTGATGTCACAATGTCAAAACCCCCGTCTGTAACCAACAGAAGAAAAGGTAGAGACATCAGAGCAGAAAATAGTGAAATATGAAAATTTATGAGAAGAGGTGAAGGGAGAGGAAGTGATGATGATGTCCTGCCAGCACTTCGTCTTGAAAAAAGCATGAAAGAGACAAATGGAGATGAAGAGAGAGGTTTGAATATCATGAGAGTTGAAGCATCCACTGTCAGACAGTGATGGAGCTGTGTTAAAATGTTACCTCTGAGTTACATCACTGTTATTTCACTGTCATGTCTGGACTAGAGCCATTTCTCTCTGCGTCTATGTTTTTCTCACTTCATGTTTTTCTCTTCATTCTTCATTCCTGTCTTGATTACTGATCTTTATTTCCTATCTATGCTCTCTTGATAGCACAAACATGATCCAACACTTGAGTTGTACTCGCATAACTATAGACTTATAATTATCAGTTGATTAATCAATTAGTTAATCAACAGAAAATTAATCAGCAACTATTTTGATCATCAATTAATTGTTTTCAGCCATGCTAGTGGCATGACTGTAGGGGAGGCAATGTCAGTCAGTCAGTCGGTCCACCATTTTGATTTAGAGTGAAATATTTCAATAATTATTTAATGGATTTCCATGAAATTTGGTTCAGACATCCTTCTACGGGATGAATTGTAATAACAATAACAATAACAAATGCCTGTAAACCTAAGACATTTTCATCAGCCTCAGCTGAACTTTGTGTTTAGTGCTAATTAGCAAATGTTAGCATGCTAACATGCTAAACTAGATGGTGAACATCATAAGCATTT
Source organism: Thunnus thynnus (assembly GCF_963924715.1). Lineage (NCBI taxonomy): Eukaryota > Metazoa > Chordata > Actinopteri > Scombriformes > Scombridae > Thunnus > Thunnus thynnus. Next base: position 15,048,050 of record NC_089521.1, read on the forward strand.
TACCTGCTAATGTTAGCATTTACCTCAAAACACAGCTGTGCCTAAATACAGCCACATAGAGCTGCTAGCGTGGCTATAGACTCTCTGTAGGCAACATGTCAAAATTCATTGTTTCCAACAACAATATTTATATTTTTTCTTCTAGGATTTTAAACTAAATAACTTCAGATTTTTGGACTGTGGGTTGGACAAAAACAAGCAATATGAATTGTCAACTTAGGGATGGGGAAATATTAGATGGGCATTTTACCTTTTTCTGGCAACATATGGACCAAAAGGATTTATCACAGTCTGGGATTTTTTAAATTAAAAATATAGAGGTCATGTTTTTGGTTGAGTTTATTCTTGAGTTCATGGTTAGTGTTTCTGTTTGGTTTTTTTTCAGAGTCAGATGAGTTCATTGTATCTGTTCCTGCGTGCCTGTTGGTCAGGGACTTTGTGTTAGGGGGAAGATGACTCATCTAATGTAGAGGAATCACAATTAGACTTCATGTGAGGAGAGACACCAATACAGATGCACATAAACAAGCATCCGAACACACAGGCGGTGCTCATACTGTATACAAACACATGATGAGGCGTTTGATTTAGTGTCAAAGAAGATGACAGTTGACTCATTCAGCCATCTCATACACAACACACACACACACACCAAATATAGTCTCATATGAATGCATAAAAACACACAAACTCTCTCTCTCTCTCTCTCGCTCTCTCTGTATTTCAGCAGCAGGAAATAGAGACAAGACAGAGCCCTCAGCTCAGGCGAGAAAAAAAAAAAAGACTTCTACTGGTGGTTTCCATGGAAACTGTCTCCCTTTCACTTTAGGGGGAGGGCAAGCGACTAGTGGATGAGTTAGGCCAACATTTAAGGTGGCTCACGGACAGGGTGGGAGGGAATTTAAGGTGGTTTGAAGTGTGAATCCATCTGACTTGTCCGCCTTGAGGGTGAGAAGGGTCGTTCGAGGTAATGGGAGCGTTATGTAGGCGGTTTGAGCAAACAGGAAAGCAGATCAAAGATAATTGTGGCATGCACCCCTTTCACCTTGGGCTGCACCGTCAGCTTGCTCAGCTGCCAGCACACACATGCACACACACACACACATTCACACATGGATTATTGATATCAAGATCACAAATCTGTTCATAATTACATTACAGCATGCAGGGATGATGCCACAGTATCTGTGTCACGCACGCCAAATAATTGTAAAAATAATAGGACTGGGGATTTGTGTGTGTGTGTGTGTGTATGTGTGTGTGTGTGTGTGTGTGACTATCAAAAGACTTCAGATGGTCTTGTAATGTTTTGGATTTTCAATACTATCGCTGCCGTTGTTTTGATTATTTTCAGAACTTGGAGATATATTAACGAGTTGGTAATGTTTTATTTTACAGGTCCATAATTTCTTAATTATTTCCTAATGATTTCCGAGACGTGCAAAGAACCTTGTAATTATAAATAAAGTAGAGCCATTGTTCTGTGCACTTGTATTTAAATGAATTCAAAGTAATTGCTAGGAGAGTTTTTTTTAGTGAGTGCACAACAGGTCAGCTGAACGTGCAAACGTGTGAAATTTGTCTGAAGATGAGCATACAATTCAACATATAAGCAGAATTTAGTTTCCAATGATAAATTAATTATGAATAAACATTTGTCTGGGTGTAAATGGAGCTTTTCTTTCAAGGACATTCCTTGTTTCCCAGTAATTAGTACCTAATTACATCGTTCTTGCCAGAATACTTTATTTACTAAAATTATTAAGAACTTGTTACCAACATGTTTTTCCACAAAAACCCAAGTTCTCAAATATGAAATGTTGTCTGAACACAAGCAGATGTACAACTCACCTAAAATACTTTCTAAAATGATCATGTTCCTGATTTTAATGATTTTGATTCTAATCAGGAACTCCTCGTCCCACCTGCCACCCCCACTCACCTTTACACACACCTAGACCTCCTCTTCTACCACAAAGGTTGTGTGTGCGTGTGCGTGTGTGTATTTGTGATTTAATAATAAGCTTAGGGTCAAACCAAATCCCTGATGACTCACTGTTAGTGTATTTGTCATCTATTTCAATCTGTATGATTCTACTACTTCATCAGGTTTGCTTTGTTTCCCTGTGGAAGATACCCTCCTACAGACATAGTCATGAATTTCATGAATTAGACTCTTTAATGCAAGACATGAGGAGGAATTAATATGAGGGAGGAAGATCAACCTTTCAAGAACGCTTGCTGATGAATGCTAATCAGACACGCTGTATTTCTAGTATATGTCGGAGTGGGAGGGTAACAGCTTGGGCAGATGGACTGTTACTGTGGGTGTTTGTGTGTATTTTTGTATGTTAACTTATCCTTATAGTACGAGGTCAATCCCCCCTTTTGTGTTCCTTACGCCTTAGTGAAAGCTGAGTGCTAAAGCCAAAACATCCTGAATTTTGCATACACTGGCAAAGAGAGCTCATTATAGGGCGCCGTATATTGTGTGTAAGTGCGTTTGTGCGTGTGAGTGAAACGTTAGGAGAAGTGAAATAGAGGAATAGGGCAAAGAGTACTGGAATTTTAGCAGTGCCTTGACCCAGTTACTCTACGGAGGGAGAGAGGAGAAATAAATCAGCAAAGGGATGGATGAAGTGAGGGAAAAGAGAACCAGAGGAGGAAGAGGAGGAGACAATTAACACAACAGCGGTGGAAGCCATCCAAGGTGAAAAGGAGTGGGTGGGTGAAAGGGGGGAAATAAAAAAAGAGACAAACATGAAGATATTTGGCCTCAAAGGATTTGTGCACACCACAAAAGGAAGAGAATGAAAGAAAGAGACAGCAGGATGAGATGTGTCACACTATTTAAATGTTCTTTTCCTCCCGCTCTGCTTTTTATTGATGTCTTTGTTGTGATTCGTGTCTCCATGAAGAAGCCACCGCTGCAGATCGAAGTGTTGTCTGTCTATTAAAGGAGCACTTTGGGAGAGTAGCTGTGAGCCCTGAGATTCATGTTGTCTCCCCTCAGTGGTTCAATTTAGTGTCTACATTCCTTCTTCTGCTCTCAGCATAAACTGACTTCATTTCCCTCATCTGTTTTCTCCTTCCTCTCAGAGCTGCCCTATGGCTGGGAGAAGATAGATGACCCCATCTACGGCAGCTACTACGTAGAGTAAGTCTCCCTGTTGACTCGGTTAGCTCGGCTGCTCGGTAGTAAAACAGGAAATGCATTTCCATGGTTTACAACGCCTCGTTATGAATTATAAATGATTACATTCTCATGTCTTTTTTATCTGTTACTGCTCATTTGACAAAACTCATACACGGAAATTCTGCTCGGAAGGGTTATTAGGAGGCGCAAAGTAAAATACATTTCCAGAGAATATTGTTATGGATTGCTGCTACTTAGCTTTAAGCTTTTTTCCTCTTGCTTTAAAATATTTGGCTGTAGTTATGAATTGCTTTGAGAATAACATTTGACATGTAAAACATAGGAAAGATCATAAAATATTATGTATTGCTGTATTTTAAACTAGCTAACAATATATGCAGTTAGACCTAACAGCAACGACATTAAAATACAGATAATATATTGAAGCTGTTGAGTTTTTACAGAGAGAAGGCAGAATCCAGGCTCCACAGCAAGCTCAGAGCTTGGTTTACTCCATCAGCTATAAGTTGTTTTTGCTATCATGTTAGCAAACACCTGCCTCACCTTACTTACACATCCAGCAGGAACATGAGCCTTTAATGCTAGTCCAACATTCAATGGTATTTTATCTCTGGTTTGGTTTGCCACCTTCTGAGAGAAATATCTGGGTTTTAAGCTCGCTAGCTGTTTGTAACTCTTGTCAGAACTTTGTTTCGAGTCACTGTCAGTTTGCTGACCAGATAGCGTTCACAATTTATGTGAACCGGAGTGGCTGCCCACGTTTTTATATGGGGGATAGGTGAGAGCCAGAGGCACTCTAATATACAGTTACACTGGCAAACTAAAACAATTAACTGAAAGCAGCTGAAATTTATCCAGAGAGCTGCGGAGCTTGACTGTTGATTCTCAGTGGGATCAACAGGGCTAGCAACCTTTCGCTGTACAGGAAGTCTTTTGATTCAATGTTGTTAAGTGGAGTTTAAATGCAGCAGTTATTTAAAGCTCTCAAAGGCAACATTCTTCTCAATGAACACTTATTTTTGGTTACTAAAAATACTTTCATACTTCTGCTTTAGTGAAGTTTTGAGTGTAGAACTGCATTGTGGTATCGCTACCTCTGCTTGAGGAAACGCTTTGAATAATCCTGTTTCCATTATTTGTAACATTGTATTGCATTGTATTTTTAGTCACATCAATCGAAGGACCCAGTTTGAGAACCCAGTCCTGGAAGCAAAGAGACGCCTGGAGCAGCAGAGGCAGATGCAGAGCCAGGGACTCTCCGCTCTACCACTGCCCACTATATACAGAGGTACCACACTATGTGCAGTTATGTCACAGCTGCACAAATATGATCATGTGCAGATAGATTTCAAACATTTTCAAATTCTCCCTGTAGAAGAAATTTGTAAACATCCAACATCAGTAGCTGTACATGGAGCATATTATTGTTATCCTATTATCTATTGTTTTCCTAACCTATATGATGGATACAGGCAGTTTAAAGGGTGAGTATTTGACGGGGCAGATGCACAATGTCACAATGTACAGGGTCGAGTGGAGATTGCTGGCAGTGCGGGGGACTGAGAACATGCTCGCCCTGAGGCCCCTAGTGGACTAATCCAGGCAAGCGTATGAGGATGTAATAGACCAGTACATAGTGAACTGCTTCATAATGTACTGAGTGAAAACTACATATCTCCAATGAGTCAGCTTATCAGGAATTAAGGAAACGTAAGGACACAATAGGTTCTTTCAGTATCAAAAAGATCATGGGGAAGTTAAATCTCAAGAAAAATAATGTTGAAACCAACCATGGACATTGCAGAGGAGATTTAGCTGTATTATGTACAGAACTCCATCAATATCACCTAAACATAATGAGAAATATCTAAAATATCATGTTTCTGAATCTGTCATCCTCCAGAGAAGCCTTTGTTTACGAGGGACCCAACCCAGCTGAAGGGCACCTTCCTGTCGACGGCCCTGCAGAAGAGCAACATGGGATTTGGCTTCACGATCATAGGAGGTGACGAGCCCGATGAGTTCCTGCAAGTGAAGAGCGTAATACCAGACGGACCCGCCGCACAGGATGGAAAGATGGACACAGGTAATTATGTGTACTTAGGCAGAATATTGACATCTGGTTGAGGTTTAAACAACTACAAGCTGCTGATCAGTGTCCGAAATTAAGTTGTTGACTCACCTGGTAGATGAAAAAATCCACTGGCCAACCATATTTTTTACAAAAATAATAAATTGCCTTTTTTTTTTTTTTTTTTCATATACATTTGTTTCAGTACATAATGTACTTCACTATATTGACTTTATATCAAAAAGTACTCAGGAGTGTAAACATGCTCAGAGTAAAATTAATTACTTAATTAATTAATTAGCCTTAGACCATCTCGAGCAGTTACAGTTTCACAGCACTGTTTAGATGCATGTAAAAACACATATGGTGCCGTGTCTACACTGTATAGGGACAAACATGAGTAATTTCCTCCGAGCTGTCATGCCAGATATTTTATTACAAACATTTACCTGCCAGTGTGGCGGATAGCCTTCCGAGATTTACTCGCCAAACAGAAAATCTACCCGCATTTTGGGCTTGGTGGGTGTTAATTTCAGAGCCTGCTGCTGATACTGTAATTCTGTGTTTAGAGAAATTCTTAAGTACAGCCTCATTATTCTGACACCTCAACATTATGGACTTTAATTTCCTGCCAGAGCAGATCAGTGTGAAGTCCTTCTGCTGGCAGTGTTTCAATTTCATTCAAGTACGTTTTTTTACCTGTCTGTTGGGTAATTTTGGTCAACCTTTCTTGTACCTAAAAGTTCGGGGAGCACAGGAGGAGAGGGGAGTGTCAATAGCCAATAAATTTGGTGGTGCAGAGTTATTTTGTCATGAAAAATTAGATTTGTGACTTTGCCAACTCAGAACATAAGCACTGGTACTTTTGTTAGTTTTATGGCTTTAGCTAGCAAAGGTCACCTACATACGCAGATCTCCAAAATCACAACCCCTGAGATACAAACACTGTGTACGTTTGCCTATTTCACTTTGTTTGTCTTGCACTAAATTCACTTTCAAAAGTCCTCCACAGTCTTTCTGAAACAAGACAAAAAAAAGAAGACAGTATTTTTTTACACAGGAATTTAGTGTCTCAATAGTTAATCTCACTTCTAATGTGTGGCTTACTAGGAATTTGTAGCATTGATTTTCAATTGATTTTCAATTAAGCAGATTTTAAGACTTCTTGGTTCCTAGACTGACAAGCCAATTATAGCCTATTGTGGTTCACAATTGTTCATTTAACCTCAGTTTCACCAAGTTTCCACCAAATTTGGATTTTGTGGTTTCAGTAACTGACAAAGTTATCAGTAATAAACCATTGGGTGACACTTGCCCTGCACTAATGAAGGTCCACACTTCCTTTTTTGTCTGTTGCCAGCATCTTTTCGTTAGTTCATGAAATTCGTCTAAGCTGTATAATAATTTGTATCAATAACGTGAACAAAATTGCTGCCATACTCCAAGAAGCACATTTTAGCAATCGAAAACTTAGTGGCAGAGGTTTCAGTACCCCCAGAAATATGAATTCATCTTAAAAGGGGACATCATTTGCCCATGGTGGCATATTTGGGGTGTCCTATATTTTTGCCTGTAGCACTGTGTGTCCCAGACAAGGACTTCACTTTCCTCTTAGCAAGCGTTCTGTCCTCTGCCAGCACTCAATAACATCCAGTTTTTTTATGGGAATGAGAAAAGCTGATTTGATTGGCCATAACTGACACCAGCCTACACAACACCTACTTCATTAAGAGATTCGTTTCTGCTTTTACAGCTGCACTGCAGGTACAGTATCACTACACTTAATGCCACAACATTATTAAAAATCAGTCATATGCAGGTACACCAGCAGCATAAAATATCCCCATACACGTGTATGTGCTTTGATACGTAAAACTGAGCCTTTAATATCCACACAAACAGTAATGCAGATTCACATGTTTAACTTAGTGGATCCCTGCAGCAACATGTTAATAGACCTACCTGTAGAGAACCTTCAGTATAGGCCTAACCTCATGATGATGTTAGTAAAAATAACAGTGAGCTATAGAGAAGGAACTGTTGTATGAGGCTTTGTATGTTATCTCCTCTGGACCTGCGAGCTGTCCCCATGCCTGGCACGGTCGGTGCCTAAATCACTCATTTCGGAGCTGGGAATCCTCCTTCCTACTCTCAGCTCCTGCTCTCTGCTTTTATGTCTCTCCCTCTGCCTATCAGTTTCTCTTTCATCTGGAATCCATTTCTTTCTATATTATCACCATCTCTCTCTTTGTCTCTCTGCCTTACCCTTTATTATGCTTCCCTATCTAGCCATGTCATCTGACACTTCTCCTCTGCTCTCCGTATATTTTCACTCTGTCTCTTTCTACCTCTCTAGTTTTTTTTCTCTCCTCATCCCTCTATCCTGGTCCTCTTTTTTCTCTGTTCTGATTTCTCTCTCTCCAACTTGCTCCTCTCCGCTCTGTGTCATTGCCAGAGCTGCTCACACACATGCATGCGCGCACAAACGTTCACACTCACACATGCACACAGTCACACAGTCACACACCGGCACTCCCTGGCTGAGATTAGCTGGCCTATTTGGGCGGTGCGGCGTTGCTCTGAGGGATTGTGTATGATTGTGCGTGTGACATGTATGTGTGTGCACATGCTCACGGGAGTGTGTACGCGTGTGCATGTGTGCATGTATGACAGAGAGCGCCTCCAGAAGTGTGAAATAGAGGATTTGAGGCAGCTGCATTTGTCATGGGACTGACTTTAAATCTGAAATCCATAACTTTCCGCACGTTCAAGCTACAGCAGAGATGACAGACCATCTACTGTTGCATTTGTGAAGGTGTCTCACCTCATTGTTATTGGTATGCAGGGAAAATGTCATCAACTGAGGCAGAGGTGGAGGAAGGAAATATAAGACTACGCCATTACGAGTAAAACTGAAATATCACTTAAGTAAAAGTACAATAGTAAGATTAACAAAATGTATCAAAAAAGTACTTGTAATGCAGAAAAATGTTATACTCTTACTGTATATGTTACAGATAGATTATTGCAGCTATTTCACATAAATCCCCCAAAAACGAAAGAGGTGATCATTATTGGATTATTATTATTATTGATGTATGAATGTATTAGCAGCAATTTTAATGTTGTAGTTAGTTGAGGTTGGGCTAATCTGAAGTATTTTCTTTATACTGTTGGGTAGTTTAATCTGTATCAGTGCATCATTTTATAAGGTCATCATATATCTTGCATGTAAAATCTTTGTCTGTGAAGTAACTAGTAACTTAAGTACAATATTTCCCTCTGAAATGTGGTGGAGAAGACATATACAAGTAGAACATAATAGTCAAGTAAAGTACAAGGACCTAAAATGTGTACTTTTGTACAATATTTGAGTAAATGTACACATGTAGTTACATTCCACCACTAGACCAACATGAGGTAAGGTGGACATGAATATAATATTTAGTGAAGTGATAAAATCAGACAACAGCAGGTGGACAAAGTCAACTTTCCTCTCTGTGAACACAAACATTGTTACAGATATATATTTCCAGCTAGTCAACAGAGCGACAGAGACGTGCAACATCCTGATGCATCGTGAATGAAACAAAACTGTTACTACTTGTGACTGTGACCATGTGTATCTGTATGAAGTTATGATATTTTCATGTGGATGCCAGTGTGCACCAGATGGTTGTCCTAGTCACAAAGACAGACCCTCTCTCTCTCACCTCTCTGTCTCACACATACACTTGTGGATTGCCTGCAGTGCCAGTGAACTGATATTATATTCCAATGCGACACTTCAGAGGGACAGCGCGCTTTTTCTGTGTTGCTGCAGCATGTCCTGATACCACTGAGATTTGACATTCATGGCAACAGACGGTGGCAAGGTTTATTTTTTTAGCACAGTATGTTAACACCTGAACCACAGAGACCAAGTCATGTGGTCTGTGTAACATGACATGAAAGTGTGAGTGTGGCTGATATTGTTGTGTCCTTGCTATCTCATTCCTCTTCAGGTGACGTCATCGTCTACATTAATGACATCTGTGTGCTTGGCACCACACACGCCGACGTGGTCAAGCTGTTCCAGTCCGTACCGATCGGTCAGAGTGTGACCCTCGTGCTCTGTCGAGGCTACCCTCTGCCCTTTGACCCTGAGGACCCCAGCGGCGCAGCAAGCACCTCCCTGACCCCCATCGGCCTAGAGCACCGCCCCCTGGTGGTGAACGGCCGCAGCAGCTACGACCCCTACCTGGAGTATCTATCGTTGAGCTCCCAGCTGCCTCCTCAGGCTCTAGCCCAGGCCGGAGCCCCTCACCCTGGGGACACACATCTGGACGGCTCATCCCTGCCACCCACCACACCTGGCTCATCCTCAGCACTCACGCCTCACGACGACAATGTGTCCATGGCCTCCTCGGGGACTGCAGGGGTTGCCGGGGCAACAGCACAAGGGGCAGAGCTGCTGACAGTTACCATGGTGAAAGGGGCGGAGGGATTTGGGTTCACTATTGCCGACAGTCCCACTGGTCAGCGAGTTAAACAGGTGATGTATCACAGTTCATCTGTACTTTCACATAGTAGACCATCAGTAGCCTGTAGATGTGTTTGATATTTTAAATGTGTTTAACTGTGTGTGTATTTTCAGGAAGTAAATGTCTTCTGTCAAGAGTAAAATCTCTGTCGTCAGCTAAACTCAGTAGTCGAGTTACAAAAAAGTAAATTTAATTTGGTCAACGCAACTAAAGATGGAGATAATATGAACAAAGTGAGCTCAGCCTGTGTAGGATTTTTTTTATCTAATAACGTCATAATGAATGAAGACTAGACTTTCCTAAAGAAGGTAAAAAAGTAAAAAATCCCAGACTAAATATAAAATCCTGGCACTAAAGAACAGCTCAATTAGTTGTGATGTGACAGATGTTGTTTATCATCTCTGTTATATTTATACAGTAATACATCTGCATTGCCAAAAAAGCAAATCATGTGTCTTAACAAGTAATTAATCTTTTGTTCAGTATTCAACACTTTTTATTCTTTAAATAACCACCTGCAGCTGTTCCTAGTACAATTTTCATTGTTTTGGGAATTGAACAATTTTACAGAAGCAAGTCAATATCGTCTTGTTAGTGTCTTGAAACAGATTCCTGGACCTGAAAATGTTAGAAAATTACTAAAATAAGTGGATTGGTTTTGGAAATGGCTGATATATTCTTACCACATAGGAAGACTTTTTTAAAAATATGACTTTGGGCATCAACAATAAACACCTTTGCAGCATGAACAGGTAAATTAGGAAATTCAGTTTCTCAAAATACAAAAATAAATGTGCAGGTTTTCACTCTAACCCATGTTTATTAATTATGGTGGACAATAGAAGTTGGGAATGAAAGAAATTGAAAGTCACCACGAAATCACAGCCCAGCAGGCCTAACTGTGTGACTGCGGATGTGTTGTGGATGTGTTGGTGTGGTGCAGGTGCTGGAGCCGGGCTCACAGGGAGCATCAGGGCTGATAGAGGGAGACCTGATCCTGGAGGTGAACCAGCAGCCAGTTGCTGCAGCTGGACATGGACGTGTGGTGGAGATGCTCAAAGAGTGTCCTGTCGGAGCCGAGGCGACACTCCTCATACAGAGAGCAGCAACAGGTGAGAGACAGACCTTTTATCTTTTTGTTAAACTGTCAGTCCCCGTGTTTCTGTTCCAGTTTGACCCCTTCAGCTCTTAAGGTGAAGGAGTGAAGTAACTGGTGCCAAATAAATCTTATAATTCAAATATTGATTGATGGTGCATATTTATAATTAATGAACGTTCTAAAACATACTTTATGATGGATAAACACTGCCAAAGTGAAATACTTTTAACACTTTTTATCTATTTATGTCAGCAGAAATGGCAAAAATGATTACAGTACAATTAGTAGCAAATAACAAGTGACATTTTAGCAAAATCAGAAAGGTCCAACACAAAAGCCACTGCCCAGCTAAACAAGCCTGTGATTGAAACGCACAAATATCATGTTACTGTGCATCTTCAGCCCCAGCTGCAGCTTTGCGAGAGAGGAGTCAAGTAGAGTTGACAGTGAGAGCTGGGAGAGCAAAATAGATTTTGATTATGATCATTTTGAGACCCGTGCTATTTTTGAACACATTGAAATTCCAGTGGCACTTTATTGGGATTTTATTCAAGTCTCTAGATGAGATTTTATTTTTGGAAATATTAAATATCTTGAGTGTAGAGGCTAAAAGAATTAATTTGCCTGGTGCAAAACTGGTCAAGTTATTCTAGTATTTATGGAAATACCAACAGTATTTTCGTAAAAAAAATACAATTCCAGGATTATTTCACAGACCATCGCTTCCATGTGCCGGTAAAGAAAAAAATGAAACTTTGATAGGGAAATCAGGTCATCACAGGAGCAAACAGCCACAGGATACATTAATCGACATTAGAAAATAGAAAAAACTTAGAAATGAACAACAATATGTTGCGTAATGTTCTTCATATGTGTTGACTCATGCGGCAAATTCACAAAAATATTACAGATCAGAAAAGAGTGTAAACAGATGTCATAGTAAGTGTTGTGTGTGTCACACCATGTGTTCTCAGTGTTTTCCAAATGCGGCTTTATCACCAACATGTCATCGATGTTTTCCACTGAAGCAGACTGGAGCCACACAGGGGGGAGATTTAGAGATGTTTTTAAAATGCAGCAAAATCAAGAGCTGGTAAATTCAAAGTGCAATGGAGAGATGGGATGAGAGGCAGTCATAATCTCACTGTTAGGTGTTGAACAGCTCTGTGGCACCAACACTGTTAATGGGGAAGCTGTTTAATTCCCACTGGGGCTGCTCATATTCAGAATATATGCTGTTATTTCACTCTAATATGCTTTGGACAGAAAACATCCACCAAATGACTGTAGAGAGATGTATCTAGCTGCCACCTGTACTGACTGTACTCTGAGATGATGATGATTTGCTTGTACAAATGGCATTTGTTCCAGATGTACAAATAGTTTTGATGCGATGCTGAGTTAGAGACAGTTATAAGAAAGATGAAATTGGAGTCAAAGAGCTCTAAAAACAATGCACATAGTTGTGTTTGTGATCTGTAATGTTACAATCTTCAGATTCTTCAGATTCACTGATCAAATAGAATTTGTTTCTGTGTGATTGACCACCCACCTTCCCGTCTGAAAAATATTCTTCTGGATCTTTCTCACAATTTCCTCCTACACCCTCGTGACTTTTAAAAGCTAACATTTAATCTTCACTGATTTTTTTTTTTTGTCAGGTTGTTTGTGTATTTAGATTTTAATTCAGGCCAGTGTTCCTCCACTATACCTTTCACATGTTGAATCGCTGTAACAAGCTCTGCATTGTGATGAGCTGCTCCACAGTGCCTTTAATTTTCTGCTTATATTCACCATTTTACCTCCACCTTGAAGTGAAAGATGACCACATGCCCTTGGTCTGAGAGAATAAATCAAAATGGAGTTATAAAATAGCTGAAAAGAGGAATAGGAAAGAATTTCTTAGCGTGGAAGTTTGAAGAGCAGAGTTCTTGTCATATTGCCAGAACGACATGGAGTGTGGCCATTTTCCCTCTTCTCCTATTTCCTGCATGACTGGCCACCTGTGAGGAAATTAAATTGCACAGTGAACGCTTTATTTGCTTGACATGTGCTCTGCACTGATTCTCTAAAAGGTGTTCTGGTCACAGGGTCAAAATTTGATTTGACTTGATAATTACCCCGGGCTGCCTATACCGCTGAGCCTGTGGCCATCTCAGGAACACACACTCAACCCCACAATAATTGACCGCACAGCACCGATCAACAGCATGCATGAAAGTCATTCGAGTCAAAAAAATCTTATGGCCATTTATGTCACATTTAACGAGTCAAAGTTCACAAGTTCATTCTGGTTGCTTTTGATGTGGCCACCCAGCAGCTCAGCAGCTCACATTTTCATGCTCATTAGTTGTTAAGTCTGTCGTTTTTCTAGCGGTAAATTGCCGGGAGTGAAGAGTTGATTCGCATTGTTCCTGAGATGATAACAGAACAATAAAAAGGAATTATAGATCTGCTCTCTTTTGCATCACTCCTTTTTCACGGGTTGTATTTAATTAGGGATGAAGGCAATCAGTCTCTTATGCATCTCAGGTTTAATTAATTGCAGTGTGACAAGAATTATTATTGCAGACCTGCAACAGCAATCAAAGACATTAGCACTTAGTGATCCTGATACATCAGACTATCTGATGGAACTGCTACTGATTTTACACTAGACCTGTTGTCTCAAGCCTACAGTACATTATTGGCCATTATTGAAGATGTATCGACAAACTTGCCTGCCAAGTGAATTAATTGTGTTCTGTATGTTGTTCAGTGAATTATACTCAGTCTCCTCATTATGTGAAAGCTAATAAATTCTACTGAGTCTGTGATGTGCACAAATGACTCAAGTGTTCGCAGCAAGAATAGAAAAAAAAACATGTACTGTGTATGTGTGTGTGTGCATGCACTGCAGCATGCAGGGATGTGTACATGAGCAGCTGAGATCAAATGTTGTGGCGCTGAGCAGCCAAGCATCTCATGAGCTAGCATCTGCCACCTGGTGGTTAACCTTTGCAAAGACACACACACTCATGTTTCACTGACAGATACGCCATTTAAAAAAGGGTGCTGAAATTCAATACACAAATGAGATAGCTGTACACACATTTGTGCATCATCACGTGTATATACACAGATCTGTATCTGAATTTATGCACACACACAGCTTGCAATGGATATAACCTTTTAAATGCTGAACTAAATGTGACAAATTGCCTCCCTTCCCCCCCAAAGATGCCATCTCCTCCTTCAACCTCACCGGTTTCTATCAAACAACTCAAGACAACGGCCCCACAGGGACTATCAGCCTGACACACCAGGAACCTCTCTGCCTCTCTTTGTGTGCCTTTCCTCTCTGCAGGGTGAACGAAAGGACAAGGTCCTTTGCAGTGACTCAGATGTGCAAAATGTCAGGAATGTTTAAACATGTTTGTGTTCATAGACGTAGGATTTCTGTGTAGAGCATCAACGGAATTTTGCTTGCACACATGATTTCAGATGTGTGACTGAGAGCATCAGTGCTTTGTGTAACACAGACAGGGTGTTAGACTTCCGCTGCATGTGTGACTATGTGTGTGTATGTGTGTGTTGTGTCTCTGTGTCTGACTGCTCCGCTCTAGTGTGGGCACTCTGCCAGAGTTCCACTGAGCTCTGGTCGTGTTCACAGCTCCGTCCCCTGACAGCCCAGTTGGAAGCGGAGCCAACCACAGACTAGAGACGTTTTGCGGCACCAATGAGGATGCAGATCATAGCTGTGAAGAAAAGGGTGTCAGGCTGCACAAGCCAATCAGGCTGATCTGAGGGCCATCCAGAACTCAGCAGGCTAGTCTGTGAGTCTGGCCTGCCAGACTGCCTGACCACTGACTCGTGAGCAAGGCCACGTGAAGCCTCTCTACCAGTCATTCATTTGTAATTCATCAGCATGCATATGAGCGCGCCACACATCCGGCACATATGCCGATGAATTGTATTAGCATTTAAATTAAGCTTAAATGTGTCTGTGAGTATGACGCTCCTCTTTAATATGAGTGGACAATTGCCTCCTAGCTCATACTCATTTCCTTCAGTGGGTCATTAAGGAAAGTTGCCTGAGAATGAGTTATTAGAATTCCTTAAAGGCCTCCCTTAAGACCTGTATTCCCTGCAGAATGCCCCCCCTCCCTGCTGCTGCCACTGTGCTGAATCATTTCAGTACCACGGACAGCTCTCCTGAAACCCCCATTTATGTTTATGGGATTCATGGACAGGAGAGCCCGTTTCTCCTTTGCTCCATATTCTTGTTACCTCCTCCACGCTCACAGACACAGCAGGGACGTAGGATGTTTAGATTTCTGGGTAGGAAAGCTGATTTAATTGAGCGAATAGTGGGGGCCTGGGGTTGAAAAATGTGGTGAATTAGAAATAAAAGTTTAAGGAATTGCAAAAAAAAATGTCCTCACATGTCTAATCCATTGTATTTAATTTTTCTGGAATCTCCTCACACTTGCTCCACTTGATCTTGAAAGAAAGTTCTGCCCCGTTGCTAAGTGCACTGGTCTTCATCTCGCTTATCTAAAAGGCGGGCGGATGTAATTCCATTCCAGGACTCTCTAAAGAATATTTTACCAGCACCCACGTCTGTGAAAGGATTCATCAGCGATGCTGCAGGAGTCTACTGTGCCTGATGAGTGTGTTTCTAGCCTCATGTATAAAGATACAAACCGAATGTTTATACAAGCCAACCATTGCATGCTATCTCCCCCATGTCTAAATGTATGTATTTGGGTCTCAGCAGCATAAATGTACTGTATGTCTTTGATTCAGTGGAGTCACAGGGGAGCTGTGTTGATGAGATTGTTGTTGTGATGTAGAGTGCTCCCTGCTTCCTGCATGCAGATAAAATATGACTTACAGAAGAAAGTGTGTGTGTGTATGTGTGTTGGGGGGGGGGGGTGCTTTCCCCTGCAGCTAATGATGTAATTATGTTGAAAACAAACGCAACAACCAGACCCGTTTAGGAAGAGTTACACAAACAAAGTCAAAACAGAGGAATATGAAATCAGCAAACTCATGTTAGAAGATTTAACACACGTGTCCAATATCTCAAATGGCTCCTTTAGAAACCTTTGTACATATTTTCCCTTATAGTTGTCTTTATCTGGACAGTCATAATTGTCTGTATTTTGTTGCTTAAAAAAGAATCCAACAGATTATCCAAGTCCAACTCCCTGTTAACTGTGTTTTTTTCTCTTCCTTCCTCAGGCCACGTCTCTCCATGGAAGGCCTCCAAACAGGTACGAATATGTTTCTGCTTATGATGACGTGTTCTTACTGGTGTGTATGTGTGTGTAAGTGAGACAGTAACAGAGAAAATGTGCGTCGGTGAACCAGATTTATTTTTTGAAGCAGAGAGAGAAGACAATGGCTTGTAGGATCACTGTTTGTCACAGAGGCGGTGTTGCCTCAGAGATGTTTGACTTTGCGTTATTGTGAAATGAGCCGGCCTGTCCTGACCTGCTTATTGGTTTGATCAGATCTCACACCTCGCTGGCTGGGGGAAAAGCTTTTCAGATTTATACTTAAACTGCACCTGTTACTGCTTGTGCAAATCAGCACTCATTCATGCTATTAAAACAGAATATTCAGACATGATGAATCTCATCTCGTTGAAGTTTAAATGTGAATATTGATTTTAAATTCATTATCATATCTGCCCCTGGCCAAATAGCTATTTTTCTTTTTCACATAATTGAGTTATTGAATCAAACATTTAACTAAATATAATTCACACACTTAAAGGGTAACGCTTTTTTATTCTTTAAGTGACAATTATCCATTATTACCTATCTATTTATAATATTCTCTGTGGTTTTTACACATATGCAGCCTTGGGCTTGTTGTTTTAACTTCCCTGCCATTATTTTTTGTACAATGTGAAAACTACAACATAATTCATTACAGTAAACATGAGGCCGTTATTTGTTTTATCATCAAGGTCACAGTATTTCATTATACACGTGTTTGCATGCATGTAAATGCCTTTTGTCTCTCTTTTCTGTCAACTTTTGTTTGCAAATGAAACACTTCTCTTATTAGCACTACAGCTGGTGCAGTATAGCATTGTGTACTTTTTATTGCCATGTTGCTTCTTCAGCACTTACTATATTAGTCCTTATATCTTGCATAAGGACTACAGGTCAGCGCTGCATATTATTTTTAGCTGTTTGTTGCTGTGTTGTTTTCTGCTGCCTGGGTAGCGTGGTATTATGTGGGCTGTTGGGCGCTGTTATGTGTGGATTACGTCTGTGACTTGTTTTTTATTGTGTATGTTCTTTCTATGCTCTTTTTGTGCCCACACTGTGAATCAATTTCCCTTTGATATAATGAAATGGATCAGTCATTCAAATCACTAAGATGCCAACAGGAAGACATGCTATTATCGTACAGGCATTGATCCCACAGTAACATGAAGCATGAGTAGTTAAATATGACCTAGATTTAACACATTTGTATTAAAAATTTCAAGAAAGAAGCAAAAATAAATGTGGCCACGAATGCATTTCAAAATGAGTGGGGGAAATTTAATTGACAGTAATAAATGTTTTTACCCTTAAATCATACCGTACCTTCAATTAATTATTTGTGTTGGTGTTTTCTATGTAGTTGCCTGACCAATGGGACCCACATGGAAGCCCCCAAGCAACCCTGTCTGGCCCGGTCCTGCCTCCTGGCACGCCCTTCCCAAACCAGCCACAGCACCGCACTTCTGTGCCTGACTCAACTGAGGGCTTCGACCTTAACAAGCCTGACCCCTATGACCTTTACGAGAAGTCAAGGGCTATCTATGAAAGCCGACGTGAGTATAGAGCATGGGAGACAGAGCATTATGTTGCATTTGATCTGTAATAAAAAAAAAAGAGTGAACCTTTTTTGTCTGCATCTGTATGTCAGGTCCAGAGTATGAAGAAGTGGAGGTGCACCTTCTGAGGGAGAAGACCGGGTTCGGCTTCCGCATCCTGGGGGGAGACGAGGCCGTGCAGGCTGTGAGTCCGGACGCCCGTGACAAGGCTCGTATGGGACGGGCTGGACCTCACACATACTTAACCTCATACACACCAACCCCATCTTACCTGCACCTAACCTCACCTCACACTCTTTATGCTGTTACAGTTCATTCATCTGACCAACATGCCCTCCATACACACACTTACACACAAGCACACCTTGACTTTCTCACACTGTCCTGATCCTCTAACTGCTCGGTACCTCCCATACTGAAGAAACGCCTTGCTAACTTGTGCAAGTGTAAAACAGCATGCAAACTTCAATACAGAAAGTGTGGCAGGAGAATATTAGGAAGGTGAAACAATGTAGTTCACAGGCTAGATAACGTAGTTACTGTATGATGCCACTAATTCATCTTCTTCACCTTCATCTATGCTGCTAATATTGATTGTCTTTGAACAGATTGTTATTGGCGCTATAATAGAGAACACTCCTGCTGAGCGCGATGGGCGGCTTAGACCCGGGGATGAGCTCATTTCTGTGGATAAAAATGTGGTTGCTGGGAAACCGCACAAATACGTAATAGACTTGATGCACGCAGCCGCTCGCAACGGTCAAGTCAGCCTGACTGTGAGAAGGAGAGTGCAAATGCCTGGTGAGGAGATGTTTTATCTTTTTTGTTCTTTTCTGTTTTGTTTTATCTTTTTTCACACTTTACCAAAACCGGAGCACACGCTGCACATTTCACTGGCATCAATTTGAAAAATAGACAACTTGGATAGGACACACACGCAGACAATCTGTGTGCAGGATCAGTGTGTACTGTACTTCTCACCCACGCATCTTCTCTGAGGTAGTAGATCATACATACATCTATCCTTTGTTCTTTCTGAACATTGAAGCAGGCTTTGTGATTAGTGTCTTTCCACATGCAGTACAACTGCAAGGACGTATGATTACACAAGGGTTAGACCTGTCAAATGACAAACCAACAAGCAATATTTGGCTTTGATAGAGAATCCCTGTGGGAGGTAGAGAAGTGCACTGTTTCATGTAATACAAGCTGCAAAATTAGAATTTTTCCAGTGGCTTTATCTGAAGTTTTTAAAATAAATGGTTATAAGAGACTGAACTGGTTGTTTTACAGTAGCAGAGCTGTTGTCCTGACTCATCCCTACTCGTGTCTTTCTGGCTCTTCCGCCTCCTTTCCTCCAGGTGAACCATGTCCTGTGAACGGCCGCAGCCCCGGCTCAGTGTCGACACAACACAGTTCTCCACGTAGTGACGCAGCCTCGGCTTCAGGCCCGCCGGTGGTTGCCGTCCCCGCTGCAACCTCTCCTCCAGAGGGATCTGCCCTGCAAACCAGTGACGTGGTCATTCACCGCAAGGAGAATGAGGGCTTCGGCTTCGTCATCATCAGCTCCCTGAACAGACCGGAGAACGCCACCGTCATCAGTGAGTTTCTTCTGTCTGGAGCTCTAAAGGTTGCTCCTGAATGCAAATGGTGATTTGTAAATCCTGATGACCAAGGATCCTGAAAAGGGTGATGACTGTCCAAGAGTGATAGTTTATGGGTTCTGGTTACTATTTCAGTTTCAGGTGTTAGGTGGTATCTGTGAGCCTTTGCATTACGTATGTAAAAAAAACAGGCATGTGCACAGATAGACCCCAAGTGGAGCTCAAGCCCTCTTGGCCTCTGACTAGATAAGTTCCCTTTTTGCAAGACATTTTTCGTCTATTTCTTTTTCTAATTTTATATTATAGTCTTTAAATTTGGCCCGTGGCATCAATTCTCAATTAAAAGCATATTGTAATGCCTGACAACTGCATTTGAGTTCTAATTCTGCAAAACCACACAAGCTCCTGCCCCTCTCTCTATGACTTTCCCTGTCAGCCACCACAGTTAACACACGCAAACTGAGCACGCTGCAGAGCAGCATGATCCACATCTCCCTGACCTGCCTTCATTGGTGACAGTCAGGTAACGATAGTGTTTGCCCTAAGCCCCGGCGTTGTTTGTCACTGTTGTGAAATGAAACCACTATTAAAACATCTCAATACAGCAGCCAGCCTTACTTAGGCAATAACCCTCCATTAAGCTTAACAACAAGCGAAGTAGTCTGGCGTAAAATAGCGTCGTCAGTGAAAAAGAGTGAACCCTGGTAGTTAGTTCCTTTGACAGGCAACTGAAATAAATAAATATGCATTACGTGGTTAATAGTGTATGCAATCATGTTTGGATATCTATCCTCTCTCCTCACTCCTTATCTCATTTTCTCCTCTCCTCTCCTCTCCTCCCCTCTCCTCTCCTCTCCTCTCCTCTCCTCTCCTCTCCTCTCCTCTCCTCCTGTGTCAGCAGCTCTTTTGTTAGCAGCATTATTCAGGCTCCAAGGGCTTTTGGGGGAGACGGGCTTTAAGGTGTCACCAGAGCAATTAGCTGTAGGCTCTATTAAAGCCCCCCTTCCCCCCTCATTCACACACCTCTCCCCTCCTCCACTTCACCTCCACTCCTTCCCTCCATTCCCTGCACTCGAATCACATTCTGCCAGCCATCTTTAAGGTGGTATGACTCCCTCTTCCTCTTCCTCCTCTCTCCATCCCGTCTCTGTCTGCAGTTTCCTCTCTGGTCCAGCTGAAGCAGGACAACGAGACTGATAGTTTTAACTTTTATTCTCTGTGGGGTTTCCACTCTGAGAAAGAGTCTGAATTATTGGTGAACAGGACTCAAAGGTCAAGCTGATGAACTTTTACCTCCTAAAAGTAAAAGTGTAGCTTTAGATCTAGTTCAGGTTGATTTTATTCTTAAAAAATTGCCGGATTTGTTCTGATGAGACGCAGTTTGACAGTTTGTTTTTTTTTTCTTTTATACTATTTTAGTACATTAAATGGTTTTGAATCATGTTAAATGACACCATGTCAGTTGTCTTTTCACTGCATGTCCACTCAAAAAACATGGTCTGCTTTACTACTGTAATAACCAGTGGGCTTCATGTCCCTTAGCAATTAATTTACTTGAGTGATGTTTTTAATCCACCCAATAGTTTCAGAACTTTCATTAGATGGGGTCAAACTGGAATTGACTTTTGGGTTTGGGTTTTTTTAATTTTGTTTTGAGGATTTTGTCTTAAATTGGTCTTAATCTCATGCCAGGGTAGTATTAAAAAACTCTTTAAAAGTCTTGGCTTTATTAAACATATGGTTAGACTTTGCTAAAGGGAGCTGATATCTTTCAACAGACTGTGGGATTCTTGAGTCAGCTTGGACTAACTGTGCACTGAATAACCTGCACAAATACCTGGTGTAGTCACATTCATATACAAAAAATATTATATTAATAAATATCAATTTCTAAGAACTGTATGCTTAAGTTCATGGCACCCCCTCTCAGTGTCTGTATACATCTAGGAATACGCATACCCCGAATGTGAGTTTAGTGTACAGTAGTCATTGTAATATCAAACATTCTGGTGCATCCAGAAATGTGTAATATTGACATGGAAATCTTTATTTGTGTGAAAAGTGACAATCAAATTTGAAACTCAAATACCATTTGTTTTGTTTAGATGTTATTGTCATAAAATAGTGACGAAGATTTAGAAAATTACATTTCTCAGCAGGTTTTAACAGTGTAAGCTTTTCAATGCAGTGACATTGCTTGGATTGGACAACTACAAAGCTTAATATTTGGAACTAATTTTAAAAAGAGTGGCTGCAATATTATAAATTTATGACTGACAAAGCTCATACTGTAATACAATTTGAAATGTTATTTCCTCCACTTTAAAATTGAGTATTATCTGTGCTGTTTTGGCATCTTTCTTCAAAATTGGTGTTGACAACTAGCTTGTTATTGTCTGTTTCCAGCTGTGCCCCATAAAATAGGACGTATAATCGAGGGCAGCCCTGCAGACCGATGTGGGAAGCTGAAGGTGGGTGACCGGATCCTGGCTGTGAACGGGCAGTCCATCATCAGCATGCCGCACGCAGACATTGTCAAGCTCATTAAAGATGCTGGGCTAACAGTCACACTTCACATCGTACCGGAGGAGGGTAAGTGTTTTTGTATGGCAGCTTGTTTAATTTTCCCTTTGCATTGCAGTCTTGTGCATTTGTGAACGTGTCGATCCATTTTAAATCCCTCTCCTTGGAGTTTGACACGTTCCACATGCTCTTCTGTCCATCACAGGCTCCCATTCTGGACCCAGCTCAGAGAAGCAGAGCCCCATGACCCAGAAACACAGCCCCCAGCCCAGTCCTGTAGCCCAATCAAGCCAAGGAGGCATCCAGCCCAGCCAAACAGCTCCTCACCCGAGCCAAATGGCCACTCAGACAGCACCTGCGCAGCCCGGTCAGACACCAGCTCAGACAAGCCAAACAGTGACTGGCCCTCCTGCACCAGCAGCCTCCCAGCCTGCACCAGCTGGATCCCAGCAGAGCCCTGTCACCCAGCCCTCCGGCCCCCCTATACAGCTCTACCTCCATGACGGCAGGTAAGACACCTCTAACAGGGATGTTCTTGTTAAGACTCAGCAGGAGCGTTTTATAAGATTCTTTAAGCGTAGTGTGTCTTGATGACTGCATGGAGAGTGATGAGTGGAAGAAGGAGGAGCAGTTTTTTAAGGCGACAAATATCAAACTGTATATAGATGAGAGAGTGTCGACATCTCCTTGCATGCCAGTAAACTCTGGAGAAAACCTTTGACTGCAGACAACTTTTGTCCCATTCAGACGCTCACTCTCAGGCTGGTTTCTACTTTCTTACGTAATGCCACTTAGCTCTTACAGTGTCACTGAATAATTTACCTTAAGGTATCTCTTCTATAATGCAGGAACCCAGCGATCAGGCCCTGCTCTGTGTCACAACTATGAAAGTGTGAGTGCATGCATGCATGGATAGATGTGTGTGCATGTGAGTCTCAGATCAAGACACTGAGAGTAGCACTCCCAGAGCTGTGGATTTATGTCTATTTTACAAGCAGGAACTTGATAAAAGTTTAAAAACAGAGAGTGATATTTCCGTCCTTTTAGTGGTGACCCATCTCAGCTGCACACACGCAGTAATCCTTATATTCTCATTCTTCACATGGCAGTCTAATTTTAAATGTAACTTTACCCATGAATCTACACATATGAGGCTGGGTGCAGCAGAACACCTCTTTCCTTTGTGCTTATTCAAAATAATGCTCTCTCAGATTTTGTTGCTTCTTTTCTCCTCACAGGTCAGAGGTAAAAGCCAGACAGGATGTCAAACCTGACTTCCGCCATCCTCCATTCACTGATTACAGGCAACCACCGGTAGACTACCGCCACCCACCGGTGACCGATTATCGACAGCCACCGACGCTGGACTACCGACACCCACCTGGTCTGCTGGACTTCAGACAGCACCCTGCAGCTGCACAGTTCCCTCTGGGGATCCCTGCAGACTTCAGACCACAAGTACAATCAAATCAATAACTTTGTGCTTGAGTAGACTGTAGTGATCATTAAGTGTACATTTATTGTAGGGTTATACTAGTAGAGAGGGTGTTTGTGATCTTTGTTTTCAGCATTTGCAGTGGGTTTGTTGCAAGTTGTCTTCTTTTTTTTTTTTTTTTCAGGACTTTGATTACTTCACGGTGGAGCTGGAGAAAAGTGCAAAGGGTTTTGGTTTCAGTATCCGCGGGGGCAGAGAGTACAAGATGGACCTATTTGTGTTGCGCCTTGCTGAGGACGGTCCTGCCATACGTAATGGGAGGATGAGGGTGAGATGACATGGACGAGATGATGAAAACTATGACAAAGCACTCTATAGTTGTTGTTCTGTCAAAATGAAGATAAACAAGAATATAAGATAAAGTTACAGACAAGTATTGACTATGAATATGTAACACATAATGCCAGTTTTTATTCATCTTTATGTCAACTTGCTTGTGAGATATATTTCACTGAATTTAAAAAAAATACTGTAAAATTTGAAAAAACAGGCAACAAAGTCAGTCTGGTGTTCTTCTTGTGCTTTGCTTGTCATCTTTCAGCCATTCTTTTAACTGAAGTCTTTATTTTACAGTCTATTTCTTCTTCATGGGGCAGTAATAGCTTAGATGTTAAGAAAGGGGGGAAGCGAGTAAGTAAAGGATGTGAACTCACTGGCCGTGTAACCTTCTGCTCAACTGTCAACATTTACAGTTGAGATGCACTTGAACATGGCACTTAGTGGCAACTGAATCCCCCAGTTGCTCCAGTAGAGATGCTGCGTGGGCACAAGCAGAAGGCAACGACTTGTGTAGAAAAGTCAACTTTCCGTGGATAAACAGAGGTTGACAGAAATCGACCCTGTGCTCTGCGTGTCTCCTCCAGGTGGGGGATCAGATCATAGAGATTAACGGGGACAGCACGCGGGACATGACTCACGCCCGTGCAATTGAACTCATCAAGGCGGGAGGCAGGAGGGTCAGGCTGCTGCTAAAGAGAGGCACAGGACAGGTGCCAGAATATGGTGGGTTTCATTGGCACAAACTAAATGTCTCATTCTCATTCTTTCTACCGTTGTCTCTGACCTGATCTCTTCCTCGCTATAATATTGGAGATTATTGGCTTTTCCCTGATAGATACTGTGTGTTTTACTCAAGAGCACATTAACAAGCATAATAACCCTAGCTTTATTATTAATATCTCTCTTCATTTTACTCCTCGCTCCATGGTCCTCTATTCTGTCATCTACAATTAATTTTCTCTCTCTGTGAAAAAAAACGAGTGTGAACAAACAGAAGAACGTCTTTATCCTACATGTGTTGTAACCCCACTGCTTTAAGTCTAATGATTGGTATAGGCTTTTACTTGCCTTCCCTCAGGAATGGTACCTTCCAACCTCTCCATGTGCATGAAAGGTGACACACTAAGCTCCCCCTATTTCTTCCTAATGGGCCACTCTAAAGACACGGTTTGTGAAAAACAGCATGTCTCTCTTTCCATACTGATTAATCTGTGCTCTGTAGCTGTGCTCTAAGCATGCGTTTGTGTATGCATGATCATGACTTTATGCATGAGAAAACAGCAGCTGTGTGTGTGTGTGTGTGTGTGTGTGTGTGTGGATGCTTTTGTGTCTTGTAGTAAGAGAGCAATATGGTTTGAAGTGACCCTCTAGATGAAATTGTATCATCCTGTAGAGGGGCTGTGAAGTAGACGGTGTGAAATCAGTCTGCTCAGGGCTGCTCAGGATCAGTCTGTCACACAACTACGATTAATTGTTCTCAAGCATTGAATGAATCTTGTCACACAAAATGAAAATGTAACTGTTTTGTCAATACCATAGTAGTCTAGATATAATTTTAGGTGTACCATATCAGATGTGTGCTGTTGACACACATTTGCATGCAGGTTTGCCTGATATATTATGTTGTGGTTTCACTGTATTATTGTGTTTCTTTCTCTGCTTGTATCCTCTCTGCTTCCTCTCTATATATACAGTATATGCATGTGCATGCTTGTTTGTGCCACTCTGCTTTCATCTTAGTCCACCTGAGCATGTTTTCCTCCTGTCCAACAGACTGTGGCGGCCCCTGGGATTCCCTTTCTACAATCCACTCTGCCCTGCAGGAAGTGACCCTCGAACCCTACCCGAATCCATTGCTCTCATCCCATCCAGCCTCAGCCCCAGACTCCCCTCATCAGCTCCCTCTAGAGGCCACAGTGTGCATGGCAGACAAAGCTCCACAGCTGACAGACCACAGCTCCATTAGAGGGGCTACAGGTGGCAGGTCCACCCAGCAGAAGTGCATCATCAGGGGGCAGGGAACCCCCCAGGGGTCTGGAGGGGTGGACTGTGGACCAGGCGACAGACAGCCTCGGGCTTTGCCTCCCAAAGCTGTCCTGGGGAGGCCTGCTGAAAGAAGAGAACGGCAGAGGGAGACTTGCTCCCCTTGCTGTGAGAGGAAGGGCCTACACACACAGGCAATGAGCACTGTCTGGCCCTGGGACCCATATGTGAGTGTGAATTTGAATGGAGCCTCTCTAGGCAGTGGAGATGGACATGTCAGCCTCCAGGAGAGGCTGGTGTCCAGAGGTCTGTTCCCCAGAGAAGACGAGAGGGCCGGTGGCCACAGTGGGCTCTGCTGCCCCTCTAAAACCATGGAAGATCCTCCTGCAAGGAGCGCAGCTGCCTCCCCTGGGCCCTGGAACATCCCTGGGTCTGATAAACTGCCTGGCACCCTGAGGTCCTGGACCTCCACAGTAAGCAGGTAGAAAGGATCTCGCTGGTCTGGACCGGATCACACTGTCTGGCTCCTCGTTCAGTTTACCATCGGATGGATGTCTGAGAAAAACTCCCTCGCTCTCTCTCTTTCTGTCCTGTTTTCCTTTCCATCTACTTCTGAAATCATATTTTATGTTTCATTTGTTCTTACAAGATGATTATTACACCCACCACCTTAAAAAACAGGAACTTTCACAGCTATTGTAACATACAGTATAAAACCTGAAGGAGACTACTCAATACGTAGGCATTTTGTACCCTCAGATGTGACAGTTGTGATCACAGATGGAGCAACAATGTGTGATTCTGAGTGGAGCTTTGCTTTCAACGTGTACCTTTAACTGCTCGACCGTATCTGGCTTCAGATTCGTCAGTGCAACGTAACCTCAGATGGAACAAAGTTCCTCACAGGAGAGAGACATATGTGCATCGAAAAGATTTACTTTTGCTCCATTTTCTCTGTGCAGCGGGAAGAACGACTCTACAAATCTGTCAGATGGAGGCAGTGACACTGAAACTTCTCTTGAAACACGAGCTCCTGGAGGACATGGCACTGACCCAAATGACAGCTTGGTTAACCACACATATGTTAGATCTCACATGCCTACCAATATATCATATACTGTAAATGTAAAGATGTGAAAAATATGTACATTTGGTAAATTCAAAAACATACCTGTTGGTGTTTTTTGGGGCAGTGTTGTAGTTAGATACATTGTAAAGAAAAGAGAAAAAAAAACACCAGGACAGTATTTTAGGATCACTATTTCCATGGCCTCGTCTATGACTACATATCAAAGACTGTGCAAGTCACCAAACCCAGACCACTGAGGGAGGCAGCGGTCGTGTGCATGGATATAAACCACCATGTCATTATACAGGGACTCACATGTCTTTTAGAGGTAGAATATAGGGAGGAATTCCTCTGTGGAGCTAACCAGTTGGTACTCATGTGAGACAAAAAAAAAGATCTTTTTTCATCAAATTGAACTTTTGACTGACTGAAAACAGTTGGCTTAGTAAGAACCCATAATACTGTTTTGAGTTATGTACACAACTTGATCACAAGTCAACCATGCAGTCATTGTGCAGAATTATAAGCTGTGTTGTATTCATTTAATGCTCAACAGAAAACTTTATGTCCAGTCTATATTTCCCATTTCTATGCCTTTTACTGTGCTAAGTGTACCACATCACTGTGGGAGAGGGGCATCGGTGTGGGGAAGAGGAGGCCGATGGTTATGAGGTGGGGCGGAGTGCCTTACTCAAACTAATGCCGAGCTGTTGCCGTCGTGATTTGTTTTGGGAACCTGAATGCAAAACAGATATTAGTGACCGTGCACACATATCAGCAAACTGTTGAGTTGTGGAGCCTCTTTCTCTTCGGACTTAACACACAAGCAGTATATACAGTTATCTGGATGCACTCTCAGCTGTATAGCTTATCAATGTCAATGATTGCCCTTGTCCCCCTAGTGTTTAAAAAGGGGGATCAAATGTAGCCTGTAGCATTACATCCTCTTCTTAGAAAGTAGAGCTGTGAACGTTTATCAAGACTGGGTCATTATCAAAGTGGGCCGAGCTTACTGTTGCTTCAGATATATTAGCTTAAATTGTCCACTCTGTAAAGAAAACATTTGGTAATGCTTCAGAGTAACTTGCAGGTATTTAGTGGTTCATTTTACAGAGAGGGTGGTGCAGTTTGGTGATAATTATTTTTTTTAAAAACTGAAAAAAGTGTTAAGTTGATTTAGTGTTGAAGTGCCCACTCATTCTATTTGTGTTTGTATGTAGTTGTTAATTTGCAAAAGATCTGAATATCTTAACAATTAGAATCTTAAAAGTTCTTTTAGTGACATAAAATACTTAGTTTTCAGTGTGTAGATTTGTGGGATTGTGTGATTTGTACATATAAGCATATTAGCAATGAGCACATTTCCTGTATACTACCAAATAACACAACAGTCACACAGCAGATACTATTAGGAAATTATTAAAAACGGTACCGCAAGTGTTGATATAGCATTCTCAAGAAACAACCGAATATGCTTATGTATTGTTTGACATACAAATCTACAAACAGTAAGTAAGTATTTTCTGTCTGCTAAAGAACAGTCAAGAATCAAATTTATTAAGAGTTTTTGCAAATTAAAAACTATGTATGAAGCCAAATGTGATGAGTGGAAACTTTATAAGCAAAACCAATTTAGCACGTTTTTCTGTTTTGCTTATAATTTGTACCAAAGTGCACGACTGAACAGTTAAATACCTGCAAATTACTCAGAAAGTTTCCAGGAAATTGGTATGAAAGGATCTGTAAAATATGTCATGCAGGTCATGGTCATCAAAGGAGGACTTGGTTCTCTCTAAAGCGTTACCAAACATTTTGCTTTGCTTGCAGGCAGTACCAGCGCTCCCTGAATCTGAACTCAAGATCTTAGATTTTAGAAAAAGCAGTTTAATCACAAATTTTGTTAGCAGCATAGAGTGGAGCCATGCTGCTAATAAACTCAGACACCGGAGATGAAGTCACTATCTCTCTCTCAACAAGATGTTTGCTCTCATTTAAAATGTATCACCAGAGCTTTAGAGTGCTGGAGGACCAGATTAAAAAACAATCACAGTGCTTTGTGACAATTTGACTGAATGCAGCATGATGGCACATCCAAGCTGTACATGTAAACTGGGCTTCTAGTTAACTGCTTTTAGCAAGGCGGACTGCAGACTGAGACACTAAGACCTTGTGCACAAAGCATCATCCTTACAGATCTTTACCCGCATTAGTTTCTAAGTATAACAAATGGTCTTGATTTTATTGAGCTGACTTGAAAAGTTGAACAGAACCGTGGCTCATGTGATAAACTGGTTAACATGTTAGCAAGGAGCATGAGAACATGCCATTAGGCTGTAGAAATGTGTTTACTGTGCGTGCAAATGTCAGAAAAAGGTGAACGAATACGTCATCCAGCCCTCTGTCTCCATCCAGGCCGTCCCCCTGCCTGCTGTGAGTGATTTTGTATACAGAAAACAAACAAACTGCTTTATTGGAACCTGTGACGGATGGCACGTTCATAACTCCCCATTGAGATCAAGTATAACTGTGTAGTGTTAATTGTGTACTATTCACCTTGTACAGCTGTATTCCTACAAATATGGTTTACTGTATCATTGATACTGTAGTTTCAAAGACGTGAACAACTATTTTTATGAAATGCGACAGTACTGATATATTACATTTTGCTAAAAAACAAAAAACTTGTTTACTGAAAGATATTCTGAAATACTGTCAAATAAACTCTTGACATGGTGTAAAATATTCTTTTCTACAGATTGCTTTTCTTACACCTGAGACAATGATAAATATTAACAAGGAATGTACATCAAGTCGAAAGAGGATTTTTATTTAACAAATCCGCCTTGTATTTGCAACAAGCATTTACACATAGGCACGTTCGTGGAACAACTTAAAATACTCCTGGTCTTTTTTCTGTTTTTTTTTTTTTTTTTTTTTTTACATAGTTCCCATTAAGAGGCTCTGCACCCCCACACAGCTGTTTCTGTTGTGGCTGATTTAACTTCGCTATGATGTGGGTTAAAATGTAATTAATTTGTCAATTTAAGTGAAAACACCTGTGTGGGTGGACCATGGCTGTGTAGGTGCTTTAACACCAGGTATCCTCGTATTTAACAAGGTCAGATCTACAATAATAGACCTTTACACAGAAGGCATTTTGACATGTCACGGTAGGAGAAGCACAGGTGTAAATAATGAAATTAACGAACAGCTGAATTCTATTTAGCTGCTTCAGCTTCTGGTATTGTGCATACAGGGTCGTTGTCAGGGCTTACTGGGACTGAGCCATCGTTAATGTTATCAGTAACACCTGTGCTTCTCCTATAATGAGTCAAAATGTCTGCTGTTCAATCCTCCTGGTGCTGCAGCTTTCCAGTGATTGAGACATAAGATTAGTGGAGGTATTGATTACAGTCCTTCCCAGGCGGATGACCAATTGTCTGAATCACCCACAAATACATACACCCACCAATAAAAATTTTAAAAATGATAAAAATATTTACACATCTCTCAAGAGATTAGGGACATTTTTCATGATCAAACAACTTGTAAACATATTCCCATTGCTCGTTGCTGTCTTGTGGGTTAGGCCAAGATGGTGAGCTGTGGGTCGGCTGCAGCTGAGTTGTAGGGAGCTCTCTTTACTGACTGTAGTTTTCTGTTGGAAGCGGTGTCTCACTGTTTTCCTGCATATTCAGAGGAGCCTCTTCCTGAGATAAAAGAAGAGGGGGAAAAAAGGGTGACGTTGCTTGTCACCTTTCCAATATATTTCAGTTCAAAGTAAATGTCATGTCAACAAGGTTTACAGACATATATTCACTCACCTTAAGAGGTCTGTACATTCCCATTTGAAAACGACAGCAAACCACATCAACCAAGAAGCCAACCATACCATGGAGCATGCCTGCAAGTGAGAGAAAGATCCAACTTAAGATACTGATGCTCATGAGGTTTGATTTGAGTTATGATGTTAGTTGTTGCTTTGATGTAGGAGAGGTTGTTGAGTCAAAGTGCGAGTCTGTTTTTGACAACGTGATGTTTTCATGCTCACATACATCGATGAAGAATGATTTTTGGCTGATTTTCAAGCTGTCTAACACCATTTAATTAAGAATGAGTGTCACAAACTGAATTGTTTGTCTACAATTTAAACTTCAAGCTGGCAAATTACTCCACCATTTTTGTTCAATGCATTTATTATCTCCTCCAGATTATATTCTTCCTCGTAGAAACATCCTCTTAGATGGCAACATTATAACGTTGTAAGTCCAGCTTTTGAGTATACATGACATCTTAGAGGAGCAAACCAATAGTAATGCATGACTTTGCCCGCTACTATTAGCTAGTTAATTGTGTATATTTTGAAAAGAATACCACAAGTTTTAAGATTAATTTTCTACCTTCCAGGCAGTCATTGCTTTTGAGTTCATGCCAGTTTCATGTGGGACTGTTTTAAAAACACTTTCTTGTTCATGGGTTCAGGCGTTTATGAAAAAAGCGCCAACATCTAAAATTAGAGAACTGGCAACAGAAAGCCCTTAAATTAATCATCTATAATGTCAGAAAATGTCATAAATGTTCACTGTGATGGATTGCCTATCTAACACATTAAGCCTGCAAGATGATTTTCAAGTGTAGTTAAATAAATAAATTAACAGCACCCAATGGCCCCCTAGAAGTCAGGAAAGCAATTTAAAAAAAGCTTCTTTTTTACATGAAGAAGTCCTTTAAAGATGCATCTGGGACTGGGACATTACCAGATATTATTTGAATACTAATATATGTTATGTAAGTTTGTATGTGTGAGTTCTGAACCTGTGGTGGAGAAGATGCCTCCAATGATGCCGCAGAGTCTGACGAGAAACTGCCAGAAAGGCATGTGCTGCTCAGTGACTTTCACCATTAGTGAGCTGATGTCGTATTTCATAAAGATCCCTGAGACTCCATGGCTGCCGGCAGCATGGTTTATCGCTCGTTCCTGCAGGACACACATACAAACATTTTCGCTTTCATACTGATACATAGCGTACTACACAAATTTACAAACTGGTCCAAAATTAAAACCTACCCGCTCTGTGACAGAGTACTGATGTGTTTCTGCAGAGACCTTGTAGGTGTTCAGTTTGGTGGGCACGATGGTGATAAAGTATTGAAACATGTGGTTAGCTGGAGAGAATAAAAACAATGTTATGACAGAGCTGAGTTAAGCAGCAAAAAATAGAATCATACAATTTATTTTCTCAAAGAGTGGTTATATGTTAAAAACAAGACAAAAATGGATTATTTGACAACACAGACGTACAATCAGGTGAGACTTTCTCTGTGCCATCTAGTGGGCTGATAATTCCAGGGATCGCTTCTCCAAAGGACAGGTGGTCAATCCGGTGAGAAAAATTATAACCTGTAACACAAAACGAAGTCAGGACAACTAATAATACCCATCACATTAATACAATCACCCTGTTGCCAAAGTATAAGAACATACATAAAGTAGAAAAGTATACAACAAGGTTTGGTCAAAAAGAAAACAAACTCACTGTCATGGCTAACTAGGGCTGCTAGATGAGCATGGCCTCTGGGATGTGGGATGGACCTGTGAAGGGATGAAAAGTTCCCGGTTTAGAATGAAGGATGCTAACTTTCTAATAATTACTAAATTAACAACACACATTTATGAGTGTTAAAGCCATGTGGATACGTACTTGCCCACAGTAATGTGGAAATTTCCTGCCACCTT
Source organism: Thunnus thynnus (assembly GCF_963924715.1). Lineage (NCBI taxonomy): Eukaryota > Metazoa > Chordata > Actinopteri > Scombriformes > Scombridae > Thunnus > Thunnus thynnus. The sequence goes on from NC_089521.1 coordinate 15,080,413, forward strand.
GTTAACATACAGGTGTCCATGAATCCTGCAGGCACTAAGAGGAGTGGAACTGTCCTGGCTATGGGAAAAGGAGCAACACAATGTGGAGGGAATAAAATGTTAAAATGACTTTAATCAACATGTACAGAAGATCGCACACTTTCTGGTTTATCATCATATATTCAACCGCCCCAACAGAGCAGAGGTCATCTTGAGGCTCCCGTACCTTTGAGGGTCATCAGGAGGAGCTGCTTTTAACGCAGCCTTGAAGAGCACGTCCTGGAGAGCGTGCTCCACTCTCAGACGCTCCTGGATGTGCAGAAGAGTCCTGTGACGTGAGAGGCAAGACAGATTAGGGAAACAAAGATTCACTTGGGATAAGACAAAGCTAATTGCAATGGGTAAAATGGCGTTTTAAATCTAAGCCTATTATTCATGTCACAAAAAGGAAAAACATGTAAAAACATGTCAACTCTGGCCTGCATGTTAGCACCGTTAAAAGATAGGTTCACAATTTTTCAAGTCTGTCTTCCAGGTCAGGTCCCCAAATAACACTGATTTGTTTTCTTTGCTGTAATCATTCTTCCTGTTCATATTGACCGTTAGAACATCCCCTCCAAATTTGCTTACAATGCAAGTGATGCAAAATCCAGTCCTTGTTTTGAGCAAAAATGTATCAAAAAGTTTATTTGAAGATAATGATGCTTCAGCAGTCTGGGCTGGTCATATCAAGTGGATATCTGCCACATTTACAATCTTTTTTAGCATAAAATTCCCCCTTTGTGTTTTCTTGTTGAGCTGCAGTGGAAGGATTCTAACAAAAAGAGGCAATGAGGCACTAAAAACACCAATTTTGAAGATACTGACTTGATTTGACTAATTTGGACAGCTGATGCCTCATATTAGCTTCAAATAAACTTTCAAATACATTTTCGCATGGAAAGAGGATTGTGAATTTTATCCACCATCGTTTACATTTTAAGTGCATTATGGAGGGATCTCTTAATGGTCAGTATGAACAGAAGGAATGATTATAGTGAGGAAAAACATGTCTGTGTTCATATAGGGTCTAACTATTGTTTTAGGACAGACTTGAAAAACTGTACAAATGGCTCCAATAAGCAATTACCTTGTGGTATCTTTTAGAGTTTCTAACAGTGTCACCAATGGACTGCTGATGAGTAAATACTGTATCAAGACCATAGACTGTACTGTTCACCACTAAAAAAACAACTCCCTGCTGAATGTAATAGTTGAAAATCTAATCTTTTAGGGAGTGACATTAACAGATATTACTAGTGTACTTGAACCTACATGTGCCACAATCTTTGCTGTGGAGAGAGCTCAAAGTTGACCTATAATGGAAAAAAAACAGATAATTGTGAGATCAACATAAATATGCTTTGCCGTTTTAACACAATAGATTAAATTAAGTTAAAAGCATTTTTAATTTTGACACCTCTACCACTGTCAAGTTTCCCATCTTTATAATACAGTGAATAAATTTCTATTACACATTAATGGCACTCATACTCACTGGTTCATACTTTAGCCCATCAGAAGCAACCATGGTCTCAGCCAGATCCAGGACATCTGCACCTATATCTGCATTTATCCATACATACAAGTTAAAGACCAATTTTCTCCCATCAGCTGTGTTTTTATAAAGCTGAAATACAATTTTAGTACTTACATTGGCATCTCATGGCCACTGTAATGTCAACATTTATCCTCAGTTTACTGTAAATGAAGAGCAGATGCAGTTAAGAGGTATGTTAAGCCAAGATAGTTTTTAGACACAAAAATAAACTTCTTTAACTCTTACCTGCTGAAGTCTTTGTCCACCTCATACTCATACTTCATCCATGTGTCTCTGTACACAAAGAATTCCAGGAAGGCAAGGACAGCCATGAGAGTGAATGCTATCAGAGACACTGGAGAGAGTGTCAAAATGAGTCATTATGCAAAATATATAAGTTAACCTGACGCTACTCCCTCGGGTAGGAGTTTGTATGCAGCTTATAGAGTTGAAAGCTAGCAACATTTGGCTGTGTTGTGTATCTGTACCTGTCCCACCGCTGGCTGTGGACTCTACATAGCTCTCAGGAACCTTTGGGAAAGCGTCCAACTCTTTCACCAGGGTCAGAGCCTTCTTCTTGGTCAGTCTCTTCATCTCAGCTGCGGCAGTGATGTAGTTTTAGCTTCAGGTGACTCCCTCATAGAGCGAAATGTTTTCTAATTGTTAGTTAACGATGCTTGTTTTTGTGCGACGACCGTTGAGCAGTCGAATGTTCAAGTCTTCAATTCCTGCTTTTCTGTGCTGACGTCAACCATGACAACAGCCGAACTAACCGTCAACCATTAACGACAACTAGCCGGCTAAAACATGACTACAAAAGAGACAATGTTAGCGTCAGCTCAGTCCACGGTTAAGGGCTTTTTTTCAACGTTAAACATAAAAAAGTATGCGGTAAGTGTGTTATTGGTTAGGCTAGCTTCTTTGTCTTTTGACCCCTTGTCTAGAAGAAAACTGCACACATTTGGACTTAGCGCCCTCTGACGGCGGCTAACGTCGCTACAAGTTAAAAAAACATTAATTTTAATGTTTTAAGAAATGTTTAAAACGGTTAAATTTTGTGAACAACATTCAAAACTATGTCGTGTTATAAGTGCTATCATGTACGAACGGTTTAGTGCTTGATAATTTACCACTAGCGAGTGAAAACGTTTGATCCAGCCAAGATTGGATTAGCAACTGAGCAAAGCAGACAGCAGCTGCCAAAACTCCCAGTCAGTCTGTGAGTCATTCACTATTAATATTACTACGCAATTACTTTGTGTTATCTGATTATTAACTTATTTGGTAATAAGCAACAGAGTGGATCCTTCCTATATTATTGTCTTATAGAGGGGCCCTAGATAAACTGACTCACAGCAAACATGGGGCTGGGTATGTGTGTGACCCCTATTAACCCCTCTGTTCCTCTCCTTGTATGTGCATTATTCACAATATTCTTATGCTGGAATATTACATGCCCTTGTGGACATATTTAAAGAGGATGCCCCCCTGGGTATAGATGCCTTAACGTCAAGTGTTTTAGATTCAGAGCCCGTATTGCATAGTGTCATTCAAAAATCACTTCACACAGAGGCCCTGACTAAAGCCCCTGAGCCTGTGCCCATCAGAGCAGTTTGGTCATCCATTCATGTATGCTGTGCTGTAATCTGATTAAACACAAATTAATTTAGGAATATGCACCATGTAAGCAAAGTATCACCTGAAATAATGTTTTGCAGCTAGATTTTTTAGACTTTCCCCACACGAGACATCAAGATCAGATAATAAAGAAGAACATTAGATTACTCCAAGGCCCTTATCATGTCTGTTGACATGTAGCAACAGATGCCCACTTCCTCCCGTTGGTAATCGTGCCTTGAATCTATCTAGGACACAGTGTGACAATGATATCACTGTTCATTTACTGCCAATTAACATTTAATCAAGATGCAGTCACAATGCTCACATTAATTTTGATTTACAGGGAAAATCCACTGTAATTTCAATGTATATTATTCTGTTGATTTTGGGCAGTACAGGCAATACAAACACACACACACACACACCTGTACCCTTATACTTGAAATCAGAACGTTATAGATATATAAATTGATAATATTAACAGGATTTCTGTTGTTGATCCATTGATACTGGATTAGTGTGACTCTGTGGGCTAATAAATTCTTTTGATTGAAATGTTCCATACAAACCAGGTTTATTTGACTGTAAGGTTGTCAGCTGTGACTAATAAAATGTATTCATACCCATATTTTACCCCTACTCACTATGTACTAGGAGTGGCTCTAATATTCTCTCTTCATTGAGCAGCCTCAGTATTTTTCTCTAGATCCCTCTTTGCTTTTTGACTTAATATTCAAATTCACATGTAAAATATTACAGGAATAACTTGTGTGAAGTGTATATTATAAGCTGGATTTTTCCCTTTTAAACAAAAACTGCATTTTTAAAGGGGAGCAGGGTAGCAGACTGGTTCTGTCCTCCACTCACACAACCTCATTTCCAGATCTTATGTCAGTAAGTGTCTGCTCTGCTACTGTGTCCTTGAACAGTCTGCTGAATTCCTGACAGCTCCTCGGACACTGATCACTGACCCTGACTTACTGATCGCTGACACTGCAGCTCATCTCAGGCCTCCCTGTGATAAGCAGGAGAGCAGAGAGTGATATATCCTTCAAGGATCAGTAAAGCATTGTATTAAATGCTAACAAGGATCCATAGAGTAACAATGCTCCATTATCATTATCATAGTTACCACTTGCAAATCCTAGTTACTTTTAATCAGGTTGAGAACACTACCTCCTGTCTTTCAAGTAACATATATCATGAGAGAAATTATGAGAGACAATTTCCTTCAGTCAAGTGTGCATCTCTTTAAGTTGCCAAAAATTAAATATGTGTATAATCACATAATAAGTGAGAGCTTTGCTCTAGTTTAAAACAACTTCAAGTATGGTCTGCATTATTTTAGTGCTGTGCAGGAAAAGGACAAGTAACAACAAACATCGGGTGTCCTCAAAGACAGTTCATAGCCACCTCCAGAATCAATATTGTCTGCAAATATTATGGAGGCCAACACAGAATCAAAAATGCAACATGACCTGAAGCTGACATTAGTTAATATTGAAACTCCGGTTTTAAGACTGAAATCCACCCATGACATATCTCTATTCTGCAGGCACAGAATCAGGACCCTCATCCTGTAGGACGGCTGTCAATGGGACGTCAGAGGTGGGCGTGTCAGGCGGCTCTTGAGAGAGATCTTCGGAGCATCTGCTCACAGTGGGTGAGACCACATCTGGACTAGTGTCACAGGACTCTGTGCTCTGCTCTGAGGTGGCCGTCATGATTGTTGTGGCAATACTGGGGAGAACTGGGTCAAACTCGTCATCTTCATCCTCCAGGATGGGTGACTCATGGATGTCTGCCAAAAAAAAAGAAGTTTAAAGTATGATATTTAGGCAAATTGAACTGATTGTGGTTATAAAATGAATATGAATGAAAAGAAAATGCTAACTCACTGCTGAAAGCTTCAGGGTACTGCTTAGCAATCTTCCCCTTTAGTGTCCTGAAGGTGGAGGAGACCAGTAATCAGAGGTTGTGCGTGTGTTCACATGTGTGCTTGCACTAAGGAGGTCAGCCTTACCTGATCCTTCTGAAGATGCTGTCCAGATCTTTCTTCATCTCCACCAGGGTGCGGGTATGAAGAAGGAAGCGCTCATTCATTTGCTGCAGTCGCACGTTTGACAGCCCGTTGAAGTTGATCAGCATTTCATTGGTTTTCTCAAAGCGGTCAAGCCTGTTTTCAGAATATTTCAGCAAAACATGAACAGTGTTCAGTCTACAAGGAACAAACCAGTGTGTCAGTATCACTCTTAATGCAAGTTAACTGAGCTGAACTAACAAAAGACCCATTTCATATTTAGTAGTATGAAGCAGCAGAGAAGCTAAAACAGAAAAAGAAGACCAATCACACTTTGACACTCACATGTGTCTCTGAGCCTGGATGATGGCGTTGACATCCTCAGAGTTGACCATGCTCAGCATCCTGTTGCAGAACACGCCAGATGCTGTGGACTCCACCATGATGAAGATCAAGAAGGAAAAACTGCAAATACAAACCTTCAGTGAGAAACTTGCTCTTGCGAGCAGCGATATTTTCACAAAGATAAAGATTGAAACAATGAACCCATAGAGAAAGCTAAATCATGAGCTTAATACACAGTCAGTTATTCAGCCAGATTCAATAACATTCATAAATGTCCTCTGATAGTTTTCTGCTGTGATATTTTAACTGCAACTCGCTGTACCGATGATGAACTTTATTATCAGTCCAGTCAGGACCAGGACGAACCATTAATTATCGATTTAGCTTGCAAGCTAAAACAAACAGCGAAGCTACAAAATTCATATTACCTACCTCAGGGTCCACTGCGGTTGTCTCTATAGACCTCTTGCTGTTTTAATATTAGATTTAAAGTTACATCTACAGCCTAAAGAGGCATCTGACAGCTGTGTGTAAAACAAAAACAAAGCGCTCCCGTTTTCTTACTTCCGGTCACACGACCTTCGTTTCCGGTGCTCGTCTCTTTTTTCTTTTTACTTCTTTATTTAAAACAGCGCAGAATACAAAGATACATCCTAAAAAAATCTGAATTAGTGAAAATTGTTTGTCATAATCATATAATAGCAAAACAGAACAAAAGTGCGGGGACACTTCAAAATCACAAGCACTCATAAATAAAGATCAAAAGAACAAATACTTTACAAAAACAAAAAATGAAGTTATTAGAAATACAAACGCATATGATCACTGACTGAAACAAAATAAAAAAGCATATTATTTCTGAGTGCATGAAATCAAAATGATGCATGTGTTGGTTGCCTTTCTAGTCACATATACAGTCATTATAGGGAGCTGAAAATGGCATTAACCTCTACCAAAAACTGTATGAAATTTTATTTATGAAAATGTAACTTCCTGAAGAAGCACAGAAGTTTAACAGCATCATCAAAAAACTATTTCTTTCACCAGCCTAATGAAAGCATTAAAATAAGTAGAGAAAATATTTATTCAGAAGGGGGGACATAATAAATAAGTGTTTCAAATTTTCTTAATCTTCTCACTAACAATGTTTTTCATATACTGGATTGATAATGGACAGACTAATACTGAGACACACACACACCTGTAAAATTTTAAGAGACTACAAGACAAATGGAAAATAAAATGTGTGCAGCAGTTTTGCACCTGTGAAAGACACTTCAGAAAAGAAAGAGACTCTGCACATCCAGAAAACTCACAAAATTACTTTTATTAAGGGACAAGTAAAAAAAGTACATGATGTATAAAAAATACAAAACCGCTTTGTCTAACTTGTAAGCGAAGTAAATGCATAGCAACAGTACATGCAAGTCTAGAGTTTACTATTCTGTAACATTTTTAAGCTACAGGCTAAAGAGGAAAAAGTACAGTTTGGTTGCAATCTATCAGTCGTTTCAGTCTACATGATACAGATCCAAAGTGATGGCAGAAAATAAGTTAGGTTGCACACAACTCAAATGATGAGTAAATAAATACTTAACAACACTTCACAAATATTGACAACCAGTAATTCAACGCAATGTTAAACAAATCTTGCATGAGAATTACATTTGATTTCTGATGTACAAAAACCATACTACGTATAAGCTTAAGATGAAAAGAGTAGTATTACACTTCTAAGCGAGGGGATGCAGTGATACAAATAAATATGAAATAAATAAATAATGAAACCCATATAGGAGCCATATGGCTCACCCAACCCCTTATGTACATAACACACCCACTGCTCCCAACTACAACATCACGTGTATGAAATTTCATATTAGTGTTCTTTTTAGAATACCATAAACATACATACAAATGACCTCGGACAAGCACAAGTGTCCATAGAAAACCTGCATTGATTTGACATTGGGTGAATTTCAATGTGCTTTGGCTTTCACTTGATAAATAAAGTAATATTAGGCTATATATCACAACACATTTGTGGTATATAAGAGGCAATGGCATAGAATTTCAACTTGTATAAAGTTTTTTTTTACCATATACTGACCCGGGAATGACGGAAATCACTGATATTGATATTGCTGAATGACTATAGACCGATTGTGTGTTTTGCTGTCGTATTGTGTGGTATTATTATGCAAAGACACTTTTTCCATTTTTTTTTTTTACATATAAAAATAAGTTAAAACTTCAGAGAAATGGATCCAAAAAAATAAAAGTAAGATTTACAGTTTATATAAGGCCATGCAATTTAGTATACTCATGCATCAGATCGTTAGGTCTTTTGGATGAGTGGGCTTGCCATTCATGCAAAAATGCACTATGTGTTGCTGAGGCCACGATAAATATAGCAACTGTCCCTTTTTGTTCCTTAATACCAATCCAGAATTAACACTAGCACTGTCTGTAACACATAATTAAGGCTGGTGTATTTGCTGTTGAAGCTGTGAATAGGCTTTATTCAAAGGGGGACCCACATATTTGCACACAGAGACACTAATCCAGTCTACAAACACAAACTCTCTGATAGGAGTGGATGTCAATGTGAACAGACACAAACACAAGGGCTACTGTACAGATCTGTGCTCTGTCAATATAAAGTGTCATTCATTCCAAAACAACATAACCACCATTTCAAAAAAAGAGATAACTACTCTCAACAGAAGGAAGCAAAACTAATCCTGCAATATTAGTCGTCTTGACATATATGCTTACAAAATATCCGGATATTTGAGAAAATGGGTTAAACTGTATTTTTGAAATGTTGAGTAATGAGTTTCAAGTAGCACCTTTTTCTGTAACAAGTGGATCTATTGCGTTTTGGAATAAAATCGGTTACATGTACCAGCAAACTAGAGCTCCAGCATTTTACCTAAAGTAGATCAAAAACACTACAGATGATGGTCCATCGTCAGGATGGTGAGAATATTAAATATAAAAAAAGAGACAAAGTGGAAACACAACAGTTCATAAGTTACTGTTTCAACATAATAAACATACCTCCAACAATATAACGGAGAAGACCGAAGGATTCGCAGCTGCTTTATGGTTGAAGGCCATCTGAGGCAACTTCTTTCTGTAAGTGCTCAAGAAAAAAAAAACAGCACCCCGAGATTTCTTCACAGATGTGTGCAAGGCGGCGGGGGGAGGGGGAGGGGGGGCGTTGTTTGACTTTACCACCCTTCTTCTGCCCCCACCCCACTCCTGGTTGAAGGTGTTGTCACGGTAACACATAGCTGAGCAGGCTCTGCATTTTGCACACAAGCTGGTGTTTCCTTCACTTCCTCTTCAGTCAGAGAATTCATCCTGCTGACTTCCACACCCACCTGGCCCTCGTCTACCTCCACCTCTTCCTCCTCATCTTCCTCCTCCTCATCCTCTTCCTCCTCGTGCTGCTGCTGTTGCTGCTGCTGCCGTTGTTTGTTACGACAGCACGGTTTGAACAAATGAGGGTCGATGAGCACCTCCCCAAAGCGCCCCTTGTAGATTATTCCACAGCACACCTTTTGCCTACACAAAACATGAAACGATGTATTTATTCAAGCATATTATAGAGCAACAAATTAAAGGCCTATATATGTGTACATTTATAGGCCTTGTACACAACATTACTACATTACAATGCAATGATAGCGTAACTGTGACAAATACTGAATGTCAAAGTGACTATTGTCTGATGCACACTTATTATACAGGTGTGTAGAAAAATGAAGTCATGCAGAAGTGTTGTAGTGCACTACCAAACACTCCAGCACACTGAGAGCTGTCATATTTGTTGAAGACTTTCTGTCACAGACATTCACCAGCAGGGTGAAAAATTAACTTTTTTGTCCACCAGCCAAATGTCTAGTGACTGTTCAAAATTTACAAGCCACTCAATAGAATACTATTGGGGGTTTTTTTGGCTGACGAGTGAGGCAAATCTACCAGCCACTTGCATATTTTACCTTTTATATTTGGTTGTTGGCTGGTGCTAATTTTGTGCCGCGTTCACCAGGCATTAAAAGTGCCTGAAATTTAATTCTTTAACTCTTACAAATACAAAATTGCTGTGATGGATTGCCTATCTCAAGCTTCATACTCGAGTTTAAATTCTCTACAGACTTTGTACATAAATACACAAATGTTTTTTTATGAATGAAAACTATTAATCTGATATATATCTGGAAGGCAGGAAAATGCATAAAAAAAACTTTTTAAAAAAGTAAACAATATATTGAGAAAGTCTCAAACTGGTCTTTTAAAGAGGGTGAGCAATCCTTATAATTTTCAATAGTATCAGACCAAAAGCATAAAGATGGAAGATTCCTGGTTTGACTATAATTTTCATCCCTACTTCAAAGATTTATATTTACTAGTGGTAAAAAATTATGAGGTCTACATGCAAATTATGTAATTTAACGTTGCCACTGTCTTTATTCAACTGCTGTGACAGACATCATATCTGTTTCAAGCTTTTGCACCAAAAGTTTATAAAACTGAATGCACAACATTAACACTAAAATGGACTTCTTACCTTTTCTTTACATTTTGAGCATCTGGAATTGTACCAATGTTTATGTTGATTTGTGTGTAATATAGGGTCAAAAACAAGATTTAAATTAGCACTTATTAGGGTTGTTGCAGACCTGAGACAGAGTCTGTGCTTCACTGTCTGTCTTACCTCTTCCAGTAGGTGAGGTCCAGGAAGGAGAAAACAGGGGAGCGGCTGGATCCAGGGCTGAGCTCCGAGTCTGAACCGTCGTCTGAAAGGTTGCTGTAGCTGGGAGACTGAGCGGGAGACGCACTGGAGGTGGTGCTGTGGGCATCTGAATCTGGTGAGCAGAACGAAGCATGAAAAGTGGAGATTAGGTGCTGCATGTGGTGTGACTTTGAGGGGTCTGCACGGGGAATGTGTGTGACAAAAAGACTTCCTTCAAACAAGTCTGACTTTAAAGTTACAAATCAAATGCCAAAACTCAGAGCTCACTGTTTCTTTTCAGCTCTTTCTGCAGCCTGCTGATCTGGCTTGGCCGCGCTTTCTTGGAGATGGATTTTATCTTCTTCGGCCTTGAAGTTATCTTTAGGCTGGGACCACCTCTGGCATCCACCACCTATATGGAAGAGAGGGCATGTTACCACTTTAAATTATTTTTCCACATTTTTTTTTATCAGATAGTTCAGGAACAATATCATTACTGTGGTCCAGACTCACATGATTCCAGTTCTTCTTGGTTCCCACAGGTAGTTTCTTCCACCGCTTCACCAGGAGCACACAAGCGTTGCAGATTTCTCCAGATCGTGTTTCACTCAATCTACAAGACAATTACAGTTAGTTTGTGAGGAAATGACAGTGGAAGAAAGTTGATATCCATAAAGGTATCTAGACTTTAGAGCTGGATCTCTCACCAAACCCCACGTGTCTAAGCTGTGTCTCTTACCCGAAACAGCTCCTGAAGTCTTTCTCATACCGCTTGCTGTCCGTGAAACGAGAGCTTGACGACTTTGCGCGGCAGATGCAGCAGCCGTCCAAACTCCTGTACATTTTCGGCTTATGAAAGCCAAACATCTGCGTGCAAAACAGAAGTCACATGTGAATATCTCAGGCTCTAATCAGTGTGCATCGTGTGTTAACTGCAGTACCTCCCTGCAGCACTAGATTACTGGTTCATATGAGAGGCAGTATTTTATTGAACCGTTTCAGATGAGCAAAATGTGAATTAAACATGAAATCGGGTGCTTTGCCACGATCAGAGAAGTAAAAACATCCAGTGAAAGCGATTTTTTTGGAGCATCTCTCCGCTCTGGCCCACATGGAGGAAGTAGGTCAACAGTCAGACAGCGTGTCAGACAGATCATGTCAGCATGCTGCGCTCACAGGATGCACGCTTCAATTTGGCAGCTCAAAATATTAGCACGCACTTACTCCCAGCCTCCAGGCTACAGAGGATATTAGGTTATCTGTTGTGGTTAAACTATAAAATATAAACCGGTGTTGCCAGAGAAATGCAGAAAAATATGGTTGTATCGGGGATGATTCACTCGAAATGCAATAAGCCGACTGTGCAGAGGAATTATGATTTATGTTGCTAGGGAGAAATTTAATCTCCACAGCACATGTAGACCTGAACTGCGGCAAAACTGCGAGCCGCGCCCCCCAGACTGTTTTTTTTTTCCGTTTGCCATCATTCCTCAGGGTCTTCTGACAGTGCGGTGCCACAGAGAGCAGGCAGAGAGTAGGAAAACTCATAGACCACTCACTCTGATAGTTATATCAGATATCATTTAAGGTTGGGAAATATGACAGCCACAGAACTGTCTCCTTAAGTCTGAAGATATCAGTTGACATATGAAAAATTCACGAGAAATTGTCTAGTTGATGTTCAGCACAACGGACTGGATGAGAACAAAAACCGGAACTCATTTTCAGCAGTGAGAAATCCAACTTTATTTTAGCATAAAAATGTGAAACTATGTGTGACTATGTTACTATTTCCTAAAGTAGCTTCATAATTCTGTATTACATCACTATGATCCAAATCTGTAAAACAGAATGATAAACTACAAGTCCAGCCCAACAGATGTTAATGAACAACATTTAAAAGGTCTCAATGTTGCCTATATTATTTACTGCTGTAGAAAGTTTAGCAATTTGCAAATAAAGCCACTGACCTTCGACTATAACATAGAGGTTGAATTTATATACAACTTTATTTAAACAGTGAAGGGCTTCACTGATATAAAATATCTAACAGAGCAGCAGCACAAAGAACACAGACCAGGTTAAAAGACATAAGTGACTAAAATGGGTAAAATATAAAGAAAATCTATGATCTGCAGAACAGATGTGATCAGAAGAATGAAATGGACAAAATAGCTGCAGTGTGATTTTTCTTAAATTATTATTATTATTATATAAAAATCAGTGTCTACAAATTGTGATGATATGAAGAACTCTTAATACATCTATGCTCACAAGTCTGACTATATATCCGCCTCTGAGTGCCTCATCTGTAAGCAGCAGACGATCTCTGCAGCAGAATACAGTACGTGACGCAACTCAACATGGCAACACACTTCAAAGGCGGAGGCAGTGTGGGGAAGGGGGTGTGATGCGATTTTCCGCAAAAACTGCTTTATTCCATGGAAACTGCAAAAATCACCCCAAAAGCAGTAAGGACCTGTCCATATAACATTTCACATTTTAAAAATAAAAGAAGACACCGAGAAATGCACTTGTTTTTATCGAGAGAAAAGTGCAAGTCGCCAATTTCACCGCCCACTCCGGCGAGGAAGCATGGCATGCCACACGACCTGCTTCATGCGCACCCATTTTATGATGACCGTCCTCTGCTCGACGATGCCCGACTTTCCTCCCATACATTAACTTTATGGAGTCAGATAAACTACGGCAAAGCAATTTCAAAAGCAAAAATACCTCCCGTTCATTTTTTAGTGAAAGCTGCTTTCAGATAATCGTGTAATTTGATCTTTACTCTTTGTTATTCCAGAGCCGCGTCACTGCAACAGTCCACCTACAACTGCATGTGCACGAAGTTCAAAGCGGCGGCTTAGTGAAAGTCGGTGTTTTCTACTGTTTTCCTCGCACTAAACAAGCTTGTTCACCCAGCTCGAGTTTCACAGGGTGTTCATAAATAGTTGGTGTTTTGCGGTAGCTGTTTTGTTGACAGCAGCGCCCGCGTGCTGAGACGCATCTCTCGTCCGGGTGGGCGTGAGAGGCTCAACTTGGCTTATTTAGCAGGCGCAGATGTGCAGTAACTAGACTGCAGCTGCTATACAGCCACAACGTGGACGTTACTCTGCTTTTTAGAAGAGTGTGTTTCCCACCGTAGCGACCACAATAACCGACTTAAGTCAAATTTCGGGACCGATAAAAGGAGTGCAGCCAGACGCACGGAACCAGCCAACAACAACAACAGCCATTACATGCTCGCCGTGCTTGCACATGAAGCCCGTGCTGACACTATTTAATGCATCTTCAGCTTTATCTTGCATTCCCCCAGCTTTGCTCGGTCACTTTAACTGTTTATAAGGTAACCGACACATAAGGCGGACCACCCAGTTAGTCTTACCGCAGGCCTAAAAAAAGAGCAATTGTTCTAAGACAACTCGGAGCTTGTTTTAAATTACACGTCTGAAAACACAGCGTAGACTCCAAACCCCCCTCAAAGCTGCAAAGACCCAACAAAACGCATAGAAACCAGATGCATCCGTTACCTTGTTGCAAGTTGCGTGAAGTTGATACAAAGTAATATTCCGTATGCGGCGTCGTTACGATGTGACTATTATCAAAATCAGCCCGCATCAGTAACCCGCTCTTCTCTTGTTGATGTCTGCGCTTGTGGACGGGACTGGATAGTTGTGGACACAGTGCGCATGCTCCGTATCCACACCTCCATTTCGGAGTAGAGCAGAAGGCTTTTTTCTTTTTCTTCAATCAAGGCATTTACATAAACGACGTGTGACGTCCCCGTGCGTCTGCGCTCTGCTGGCCTTATAAGGACGGGAACATTGCGCGGGAACAGGGGGCTCGGCCCCGGTTGCCATGGCACATTGGAGAATGTAAGCAAAGGGGCGGGGCCTGTCGTTTTACTACACAGCGCCAGATGGCCCGTCTGGAGGCCGACGGTTTTTAGGGGGCTCGGCGTCTAGCAGGGAGATGCGCTTTGTTGATCTCAATTGCGTGACATCGGACCAGATTAGTTGTAAATAAAAGGTAGGAGAAACATGGTCTCCACCCAGCGGTCATCTTGGATCAAACAACCACTGTTTTTTTTCTTTTCAGATCAGTAGCAAAACAGTCACCCTACCGTCACTGCTGTCCATGTTGTTGTCACTAGCAAAATCTGGGAAATCTTAACGTAAGCCCGGTGGATAACCCGAGTTATTACATGGTTATTATGGGGCCTTAAATTGTAGATTGGTGATCAAAGTAAACAGATGTAGCTCTCTACTGTAATCTAGAACAACAGTTCAGATACTCTCATTACTCTCTCCTTCTTAGTACCATACACACAAGCACAGTAATGTAATCAAGACAAAAATGACAAAATCATTGGCTTCACAAAGGTGGATTTTACTTCAGGTTTAACGAATTTGATCACATTTCACTTTACATGTGCTCATATTGGGTCATCCTGTGTAGGAGGCTGTTTTCACATGTTGTACTGGCTGTGATGCCAAAACCACCACCAATAGTGCCAGCACCCTCAGACTGATCTTTCCTGAGGTTTCTTCCATTTTTTACCCTTTAAAGGGTTTTGTTTTGTTATTTTTCTTTAAGGGAGTTTTTTTTTTATTGGAACTGAGGGTCTAATAACAGAGGATGTTGCATTGCTGTACAGATTGTACAGCACCCTGAGGCAAATTTGTGGGTTGTGATATTGGGCTATAAAAATAAAATGGACTTGACTTGATCTAAGGAGCTTCTGTTAGAGAGCACTGCAAAACAGTTTATAGTAGCTCAAGTTTGCATTTAGAAAAAAACTATAAGAGTCAAATTCTTTGTAAATATCAAATGCAATAAGTCTTAATTTTGAAACTGACAAAACTGACAGTTTCTGTTCATATGCAAACATATCTGATTGTTTCAGACATCACAGATCTTAGGCAAATAGCACAAAAAACAATACCAACACATGTCAGTTATGTCAATATTAACTTTAATCTTTGACAACACATTTCATAAATAACATAATTCATTATTGCTTTCTCTAATCTGTATTTAAATGATAATAGAGGCTTGGTCATTGTGGGTTACATAGTGCTTGCAGGACAGTGCAGGAGACAGCGTTTTCATAATTCAACTGTTAAATCAAATGCGACAACATAATACCTAGCGGTTTTAAGAACCTGTGCGCTATTCATTGTCTCGATTTTGCAAAGACAATTGAACAGTTTAGAAACAAACAGCATGACTATTATCTACATAATCAGTAAAGTGTGCCCATAATGGAATCTATTGTTTTATACAGACACAAACAGGATGCCTTTATACAGAAAATATGCCACAAATTCATTACACCATAATAACAAATGGGCACGATTCTATCAAAGATCTAATGAAGCAAAAATATTTACAAGAGAGAAGGAAAAAAAAGCTTTCTGACAAAGTGACAAAGACTATTTGAACTGACACAACTGGGACACCAATTTGGCTTCAGTGTTTCACCCACTGAGGATTTCATGAGCACAACTCTGTTCAGTATGTGACCCCAAACTGAATTAAACAATGAGAAACAGGCCAGGCGTTACACAGTATAACATGAGCATAATAAGATAACAGATTAATTATAATATAGACTGGGAACATTATTTTATAGTATAATTACTAAGATATCCAATCAATAAAGTCAAGAAAATGTTTATATAGTAAGGCCTGGGTCCTGATATTTCAGATCACAACACACTTGAGACATAAACAGATTTGGCCATGCATGTGCTTAGTTTAAAATTCAAGTGCAAGCAATACAGCAGTAGGAGGAGAGTTATAGTTGTCATAGGGTCAGAGTAAATGGTGTGAGCTGTGAAGATATGTTCTGTCAATGTGAGATTATGAATGACTCTATTTCTCCTTGAGGAAAACAGAATTTCACAGTGTAAACAAGCATTGGAAAATCAGACTATTTCCTGAAGCAAATACAGTGTGTAAGACATTTACATCAGTGAACAAGGCAATATGTTTGCAGCTCAAGTTGCCGGTGACTCCATCTAGTCCTCTGTCCATTTCATCATAAAGTCACAAGTGTCTGATGTACTTCTTTTTCCGGCACATGGAAAGATGAATATTTTAACCCATCAGAATTCCTGCGGTAGGTTACGATGCAGGGGGCCGATATTCCGCAGTGCTTATCCATCAGGGTCAGAGGTCAACCCCTTTAACCAGCGATGTTTCCAGTGTGATGGTGAACTCGGTGAGTGTGTGTAGGATGCGGGAGAGGGAGTGTACAGCAGCACGGTCCCGCAGCAGAGCGCCTTCCTCGTACATCCGCACTGTCAGCGAACACTCTGCCAGCAGGGGGAGCCACTGAGACAGAAGCCGGTCCCTGTCAAGAAGACAGGTTAATGATCGTTCTATACTGTACATGCATTATGAAGTTTAGTATAAAATTTCAAGCCTGAAGGGGAGTTAGCTGATTTAAAAACAGAACTATTGCCCAGCGCTTTCACTTTAAACCACTCGGCTTGTAAATTGATTTTATTTGTGAAAAAATTGTGACAGCCACAACTGATCTAGGCTTTTTTGAAGATTTCTCTGCGATCAATGCCCAGCTACTACAAGATGAAGGCTGACCTGTCCCTTCCCAAACTGTATGTTATGTAAGAAGGTCAGCGTGAGAAAAACCTTTGAGTGGCGTCATGCTGCAGGCTACTTCCTCCGAGCCTCAGGAAGGAAACTGTTTGACCTTTGCCCAAAATAACGTAACAGCCAGGAGGCTTTAAAAGTATTTTCAGACTCTGTTTCAGGTTTAAATATAAATCATAAACCTTTTAGAATGATTTAACCATTTCTTATTTTGTATCAATTACATTACAGTAGTATCAGTCCTATTACAAACTTATTAATGGATTATAAGTCTATGTTGTATTTTGTATTAACTGCTTCAACTTTCTGCTCATTTTTTTGATTTTAATTACCTTTTCCTGACCTATAACTCCTATTACATCCCTGGCCATTTAAGGAGATTTCTTCAATTTTTTCTAATTTGCTAAGGTGTACTGGAGAGTTTTTCTATGTCATTTTTAAAATTGAGACCACTCACCTGACTCCCAGGCAGACGAACAGCTGGAACTTGCCCTCTTTTCCGATGTTTCGGGGTGAAGCATTGATTGCGTTGACATAATGGCACAGTGAGTCGCAAGGTGGACCTTTTGTCAGCGTTGATCCATGCAGGTCACCCATCTGATCATCTGTCTCCATGGAAACCACTGCCTTCTCTATGGGAACGAGTTGGTTATAGTTTTAGTTAATGAATTGTTAGAATACAGAAAATACGGTTGCAAAGACAGGTTTTTAACAAATCATATCAATCATGCTTTGTCATGTGCAATTTGATATGTCAAATTCATTTTCACTGCCACTAGATGGAGACAGGAAACACAGTCGGAAATTAAACATCACTTTTAATGTTCACTGAATGCTTTTAACAAGCTCACACACACAGAACTTACCCACAAAGTCCCAAACAAACACATTCCTCTGGAAAAGACGGTTGGATTTGAACCCATGGAGGAGGAACTTCTCCAAAGAAAGCACCAGACCTCCTTCACCACATAGCAAGACTGTCAAGTTTCCCCTCTGGGAGGATAGAAACGGGAACAAAGTTAATGTGGACACTTTGAACAAATGGCTCATCTTTCAACTTCAGTAAATCCCCTCATATGAGAGACAGACGGCACTGCAATTTTCCAAAATCCTCCACAGAACAATTTATTTATTTTTTGGATTTAAAAAGGCTCCTCTTCCATTTACTGTACTAGGAGAAGATAAACAACGCTGAGCAAAGGCTTCTGCATTGAAGATTGTGCAGTGGTATTGTCCTGAGCACTATCTGGCCTGCTATGAAAATATAATAACAAACTGAACTTGAGGCCCATTACAGATAGTAAGTAAAGTGATCCATCAAGTGTCTGCAATGCTTTTAACTTGCTGTTGAGATGAGAGAGGCTAAAGTGATACACAAAAGACACAAATGAGGCCCAGGCTGAACAAGCCGGGGTAATGAACCATGTTGGAGATAAAAATAACACATACAGAGTGTTGAGAGTCTAACACACGGCTGCAGAGATGCTCTTCTTTGCATTAACCGTTTTCTATCCATTTTAGTCTGATAATGATGATGATTTTCCCTTCCAAATTTGAAACATCACATAAAGTTCCAGTTTTTATTTCTGTTGATCTCGTATTAAAAATGACTGTGCGAGCCAACAGCTTAAATGAGTCGAGGGGACACACTCACGATTACAGTCACATACCTCTTGTTCAGGTTTGTGGAAGTGTTTAACAAGGTTATTTGCCGCCTCCCTCATGTCTTCGTGTACTTCAACAGACAACACTCCTGACAAGAGATAAAGCAAGAAAGACACAGGGAGAATAGTTATAAATAGAAACATGAGGGAAGAAGAACAGAGACAGAAAGGTGATACTGGAGCTGAATCTGTTATTATTGTAAAGCTCAATAACAAGTAGGGCAGCTATTGTACTGAAGAATGTGTTCTTTGTCAGTACGTACTACTCCGGTTGCCAAGCGATCCCAGCACTGTCCGCATGCTCTGAGAAGGAGAGGCCAGCTCTGGAGGCGTCCCTGTAAACCTTCGAGCATCCTCCTCTCCACCAGGTGACACCAGCTGTCCAATGAGGACTCGCTCCAAGCTGCCATCGCCCACGCCTTTCCCTAGCCATCGGCCACATGGGAACCTGACAGGAAAGAAAGAGACAGTGTTTCATTATATGCAACGTGAAAAAAATAATAAAAATATGATTTATTATACAGGGACATGTCGTAGGTGAGGCCATCTGTTCTAATCAGTGCTGTGTGGTGAGCATGCATTTTTCTAAATAACTTTAATGACCATACTGTTGGTTTGACATGTTTTGAATACAATTTATATTTAGATTCATTTGCTATCTACCAGGCAACAGTTGGTTTCAGTTTATGACAATATGGTATTGTAGTCACTTTTATTTTGCTGTGTTATTGTCGTGATAAAGCAGCTGTAAACAGTTATTTTGAAAAATATTTCTAAGAGGAGCGTTCAAAAGAAGCTCAGACATCCGGTGTTTGACAGGCAGGATCATTAAGATGTCAATGTATCTCACACTTTATCACAGCTGCTTTCCACAAACACATTCTTGCACAGTCAGGGTTTTCTGATGAGACCAAGAGGTCAGAGGGTGAGTCTTACTTGTAGGTGTGTCCAGTGATCTCATTGTAGACCATCACACAGTCAATAAGACACTTGGCCAGCAAGCCAGAGTTCTCCTGTCCCAGCTGCAGGGTGCTCAGTCTGCCGAGGTTCTTGCACTGACAGAAAAAAAGTAACAGTAATTGATGTTGCTTTTTTAGCCATGTGAGGAAAGGCAGCCGAATATCTCAACAACTACAAAGGGGATTGCCATGACATCAAAGGTCCCCTGAGGATGAATCTTACTGATTTTGGTGATCCCACTCTTTTCATGTAGAGCCACCATTCGCCTGACATTTTGTCTCTCACGAAATATCTCAACTACCATTGGATGGATTGCCATTGAATTTGATACAAATAGTTATGGTGCCCACACATGACCCCTAATGACTTTGGTGATCTTCTGACTTTTCCTCTAACGACACCATGAAGTAGACATGTATGGTTTTTGAGAGAAATGTCACAACAGCAATTGTATGGATGGCCACAAAACTTGGTCCAAACATTCATATCCCCCTCAGGATGAATGGTGCTTTGGTTTATGACCAAATACTTGCAAAACTAGTAGGACTGCCGTCAGCATCAGCTGGGTGTTTTAGTGCTAATTATTAAATATTAGCATGCTAACACACTAAGGTGGTGAACAAGACAAACATTACACCTGCTTAGCAACAGCATGTGAGCATTGTCATTATGTGCATGTTAGCATGCTGACATTAGCATTGAGCTCACAGCACCACTGTACAGTCCATGAATGTATAACTGTAAGATAAATATAAAATATAAATCCATGGTACAGTCTCACAGAACTGCTAGCATGTAGACAGTATTTTTTTGAATGCATCAGGACTTTACTGCGGAGGTGTGTATACAAACCTGGAAAAAAATTTCTTGTGTATTCTTCGGGATCTGTCTAACTCCTGAATCACCCATTTCTCCTGACACGCACACCCAAGGATCAACTGTTGCCATAGCAATGCTAAGCTTCTTCATTGGTATTATCACAACACGGTATGGAATACCTGGGGAGACACAAGCAACCCAGAGCAAATGTTTACAAAAATGATTAATTTCCTTCATACTTAAATTGACAGAGTTTCTCCACAGTAATGAGTAAGCCACATGAGTTTGGCCAAACACAACCAGAAGCAGCTTGTCAGTGTCCTTGGAGGCTATAAAACTGCCACAGTGAATTATGTCATTTTTTCTGCTAAAGTTTACTTACTGATGGAGGTGAAAACGCGTGTGAAGCAGAGGTAGTCCACAGTGTTGAGAGAGAGCAGGTGGAATAAAAACTGCTCCCTTTCTTCCTCACAGAGCAGGAATGCATGGGGTTTATACAGTTGCCTGTCATGGGACATGAAGAGAGCGAAAAAAGTCAAAGTTATGGGACTTAATACAAATGAAATCCAAAATATTCTACTTGTGTTGGCTTAGCAGTAGATTACTTATGAGTGAATTGTGACCTGAGCAGCTCCTGGTTTTTAAGTAGCTCTTTAAGGTGTTGGGAGAGCATTTTCTTCTCCAGGGCAAGATGGATCCAGGCCCGGGCCTGTCCCACCTCAGACAGACCCTCACTCATGGTCTGAATAAACCTGAAAGAAAAACAAAAGAAAGGCTGGCATAAGCAGTGAGGATAAAGCTCTAATATTCAATTCAGTTATTGTATTTAACCCCTTAACATCCACCCTTTTTATAGAATTTTTGCCTATTTGGCATACCCAAATGGAAAAGCTTATAACAGAAGAACTGTGCCACGATGCATGTATTAGGCTTCATTTGACAGGTGACATCTTCTAGTTTCTGGAAATGTGCTTGTTTAGCATGTGGCTAAAACACAAACAAAACTACGTCAGTTCAAATAAGGCTCCAAAAAGTGTTTTTGGTCCTTGTCTATAATGAGTCATATTTGAATAACAATAATTAGGACATGCTTTATGCCAGAACTATGCAGAACAACATCTGCCTTCTACATCTTGTCAACCTGTATAAAATTCCAGACTTCTAGGCCTAACGTTATGGGAGCCAGGGAGTTTTTAGTTTGTGGTGTCACTGGTGTCCCCGAACCTCTCCAATCATCTCCAATTGGTCAAATTGTGCAAATTGCTTTTACTCATTACTGCGTGACGCTACCGCTTACAAATAGTTTAAGTGGGTTGCCGGCGACCCAGTGGATTTTAAGAGGTTAATGGCTCTTATCTGAAACAAAATATCTAAGTTTTATTGGTTTATATCATACTTCTATCACACAGATATCTCACTCTTCCCACCATCACAGTATGTTTTCTCTCATTACCTCATATCCTGTATTAATGATCCTCTCAGGACGGGAGTGCCATCGTCAAACGTTCTCTGGTCTGAATTGTTAAACCCTGAACATGTAGCAAATTTAGCACCAATGATCATTCAACAATTAACTCAGTGATTTACACAAGAAAAACAAAGCGGTAGGGTTGTGCTCTGACCTGGAGACTCAGCTGGTACCTCCATCTTCCCCTGGGCCGCCTGGTAGTGAAGCAGATGAGACCAAAGAGCGGACTTCCCCTGTTCAGAACAAACACGCTCGTCAACATTCAACCTGTTTATACAGTCGTCTCTGTGTGTTCATGTGCATGATGTGTATTTGTTTATAGTTCCAGATGGGGTTTTTTTAGGTCATCTGAGCTGGTAATTTGTTAATGTCCGTGTCTGACCTGTTTCAGCTGCAGACCGTAGCCCCAGGTTCTCTCCAGTAGGTCACACAGACCATGGATGAGCGTGTTTTCCTGCAGGCCTGTGATGTTGGCTTCTCCCTGACCCAGTTCTGCGCTCTCCTTCCCCATCCTCTCCATCAACATCCGTTTGGTCTACAAAGCCAGGGAACATATTATGGTGACAGGGAACGGTGACTTAAGAAAATAGTCACAGCAACAGTACCTCTTCTATCACACAGAGAGAGAGCTCTCACCTTCAGACGACACTCGCTCAGCAGCCCGTCAACAAACTCTCGATGAGTCTGAGTGACGGCTTGAGGCGACGGGTCAAGTAACTTAGACTGACGGAGGTTCTTCCTCGTAAATGTGTGCTTCTGTTGAATAAATAAAAAGGTAATAAATCAGGCATTGGCCTTATGAAGTCTTCCTGTGTGCGTCTGTGTGTGTGTGTGTGTCTGATCAAATGCAAGTACCTGTCTCTGTTCATTGTCCACTCCTGAGTGTTCAGAGACTGTTGATCTCTTGGGGTCGGTCCTGCGTGAGGCTGTGACACGACTGGACCACCTGTTCAGGCGACATAAAATCAAATTCACAAGTCTGCATGTGTAACCTGTGTTTCTGCAGTTAAAGTACATGCGTGTGTTGGTAAAAAAAGTAGACCCTGGCAACTTGTAATATTCTAGTGCCGTAGTTTGAACTTGTCTTGACTAGTGTACCCCCAAAACCCTTTCATGAGCTCAAGTACCCCTTAACCCCACCTGTCTTGTTCCAAATGGGTTCATTTCTATTGATTTTAAGGTTAAGTTAAGATTTGGATGTAACATAAACTATGAGTAGATAATAGCTTTTACAATATTTTTCATACACTTGAATTGTCAATGTTTAGGTCAGTTTGGTCAGGTTTGTAGTGATTGCACTGGCAGGAGCTGGACTTTTACAATACATTTACTCAAGATTATCATCACACCCATTTGAAATCTTATTAGCTGAGTACCCCCTGGGCTTGGGGTACAGGTACCTCTGGTTAGGAATCACAGTTCAAGTGTATTTTCACTGAACAACAACAGAAACCACGGCTCACTTGTTTGTGTTTTGTCCCTGTGCAAGAACATCAGCCTGCAGCTTAGGAAAGTAGCCCTGCTGGTGACGACCCTGGCCGATCCTCATGTCCAGCAGGTGAGGGTGTATGGCTGTGTGGTCGGCCTTCAGCAGTCTGCGCTCAATGGACTGGGCTGCAGAGACAAACACAGCAATGGTAAAGATCATGCTGCAGGGATTTCTACTGTAGATAAAAAGGAGTCAAGAAAGTGATGATAAAGACATTTCCAGGGAGGACTTGTGGGTAACGTTTAATGTCACTTCTTACATGAACGTTAGACTGGAACATACAGTATACACCAAAATGGAGTGAAATATGTAACTGACGGTACATCTTAAAAGAGATGAAGCATCTTTTGAGTCTACATGTGAAATATGGTGACACAGACAGCTGAGATACAAATGCTGCATTCTCTGCAGAGGTTGGCAGAACTTCAAAGCAGACATTTAAAGCAGTTTTCATAGGACACAAAGCCCTGTCCTCCCCTTACATAACGCTCATTCTCCACCACATCCTTTAGTTCACCACTCTCTACTTCATCTTTACCTCCTTTTTAACACATTGTCTGATTATTTGTTTTATTTCAATTTCTACTGGAGGAATATTTCCATCAGCTACTATTTGTACAGTTAAATGTTCTGGTATACGAGTTAAGCAACATTGTCCAAACCTTTTATAGAGGAGAAAGAACAATAGTGGTGGTTTCAGAAAGACAGAGCAACATAATCAACATATAAACCCAAACAGACGAGCAGATGGCGACAGATTGGCAGATTTCCTCTGGCATTCACTTCAATCACATCATTCAGCTCAATCCACCGAAGGAGGTTTCGATTTATTTTTCTGCTATACAAACACTATCTAAATGCTGAGAGGAAACTGCTGAAAAATCCTGATCTTGATTTGTCATAGTCTATCATTAAAATGCACAGCTTAGAGAGACTTAAGTTCCGTCACTTGTATATTTCTCATTGTAAACTTGCACTTCATTGTCAAATGTACATTTAATTCTATAGAAATCAAGACAGGTTGGACTCCTGAGCTATAGATGTTTTGATATGTTTTTTGCATCTCCTTCAGTTTATAAGACCCACGTATTTACAGTACCTTGTGCCTTACTTGCAGTAATTTGCATGATGTATTACTCTACTTTATTTCACACTCTTGTTTGTGAGCTCTCTCACACTACCTGACTCAAAGAGCATGGTGCATTTCCTGTAACGACAGCCGTGGGCATCCTCCTCGTCGGTGTCATACAGTCGTTCTCTCTCCAGGCGGTTGTCAAACAGCTGCTGCAATGGCTCCCTATCGGCCCAGCGAGCTATCACCTTCCCATCCACGAAAGATGAAAACATGGAGGTCTCCAGGAACCGAGACAAGAAGTGCAAATGGGTCGCAGGCTGAGCTGAGAGGAAGGAACCCTGAAACATTCAAAAGCAAATATTTCTGTCACAATCAAAAAGTATTTCACTAACACGGAAAAGGGATTGTAACATATCTATTTAAAGATAAACAGCATAAATACAGTAGTTTTATTAGATCCATCTATTGACGTTGTGCACTAACATCTTCTCAAGTACCTTGTCAAAGCTGAACGTCCCTTCTCTGTTGCTCAACCAGGAGTCCAAATCAAGAGCGCTGTGGATGACAAACTCCTCATACCTGCCAAACATGGCAGCAAACCGGCCGGCAAACACCTCCCTCAGCTGAATGTTCAGCTTTGCAGCCTTCATCTCTTCCTCCTCCTCCTCTAACACATGTCCCAGTATCTTCTCCCCATCTGACATTTTGCCTCCTCCACACCTCCTTGCCAGAGCCTGCAGCCTCTCCAGCACCGCCAGCTCCTCGCCTCCGAGGTTCCCATTCCTTCTGTCCTCCATCAGATCCTCCAAGACCAGGCTGCTCAGGCGAGGGGAGGTGGTAGTGGTGGTGGTAGTGGTGGTGGGCTTAGTGGTCACGCCTCCCTGTGGAGGGAGCCCAAAACGCAGCAGTATCTCACTCAGTTCCTGGATGAGCTCAGTCTGGTCTGGAAAAACGGGCAGGTCCTCGGGGGCTTCGACACAGTGATTGTCAATATCCACAAAACACAGGTTGGACTGCGCAGGAGGAATAGACAAAGACAACAGTGAATAACATGCAAACACCCGACTGCAATGAAACAAGGTTCTCAATTGGCTCCTCCATCAGATAATCATTATAGGTTTAACCTGTCACGATGCACACGCTCTAATTCATCTCACGCAGGCAAAGTAAGCGAGTTTTAACAGCACTGGAGCATGTACAGAAACATCCAATTAAGATCAGAGATGAAGATTTACGTTTCCTTAATAGATTCTTGGTATTTCACCGTTATAAACCCTCAGAGGATATTAGCATGTGGAGGATTATCTAAACGTTATCACTGCAACAGGAGAAACTGTGGAAACCAGCAAAAAAAAAAGAAATCAGGCTTTCGCACCAGCAAACAAATAACAAAAGCTGTGCCCATGAAGCTGCTGAGTAATGAATAATCGCACTTTGTGAAAAAGATAGGCACTGATTTAAAAAAAAAAAAAAAAAAAAAAAAAAGGCCTTTGTAAGCAGCAGTGGAGCACAGCCCAGTCAGCAGCAACACAACCTTCAACAGTGACCTCAGACAGTCGGTTTAAAGCCTCAGGGGAAGTTGGGAGATGTACTGTGGAGCGGACAGTCGCAGACAGAGGAGCTTCATCCTCCTAGTCTTCCTCGTCAATGTCTGTTCATCATCAATTTGATTTAAAGAGGACATTTAGACAAAGAGAGGAACCAAAGTAGTAGATGCAACGATTAAAAATATAATAAAGACTGAGTTTTTCTTTCAGATTCAGAGCTTAAACATATTTTATTTCCCCATTATTAACTCATGCTCCCATTTCTACAATGAGTTTCCCTGTACATCAATATTATGGAAGACCGCTTAAATGTTTAAATGTATTGCTGTTCAGACAAATTCCAAACAAACATACATGTATGATTGAAGTATTTCCCCCTTTCTTGTAAATTACCCCCCATAAATCAACTCGTGCAACTCAAGAAATAAGTGGTGATCCCTAATTCACATTAATTATTCAGCCAGTCCCATTATTCTGGATCTCTGCTGCTCTGCGGTTTTGCTTTCATCCCCCCGAGCTGTCTTTCTACTGCCTCCTTTCTGGGGCAGAGCGACTTCAAAGAGGCTTCAGTGAGATATTCATGCAGCAGAAAGTGATCTCGGATTGCAGGATTGGATTTGTGAAAGCGGGGGCAGCTCTGAGGAAATGTATCGTCTCGGTTCGACAGGCCGGAGGCTGAGGGCAAATTCCCATGCACGCAGAATGGAGGAGATCAGCAAAATGGATGGAAAAGCATTTCAAGTTTAACAAAAACATTTCAGATCTTTTTGTACGAATCTCCTGCACAATCCTGAAATTCTGCCCGGTATGTTCACACAGGAAACCTGCAGATGCCATTTACATGTTGTTGAGTGTTATACCTCATGTGGTAGGTGGAGGGAGGATCGCTGAGCTCCTTCTCTGCGCTGGATGCCCAACATGAACGGCACGGGAGCATCCAGCAGGTGATGTAATGGTGCAGAGACGATGGGCAGGTACATGTGTTGCCACTGGAATGGGAATAACAAAGTGGTGATGCCCTCCGCCACAGTCATCAAATGCTGGTAGTCTGAGGAGACAAGAAAATCAAGAGAGAGATGGAGAGATATTAGCTTGAATTGCAATGCACCCAGGAAAACCTCATTTTCAAGGAATTAGGTTTTAATCAAGCTGTTTATATGAGTTGCTTATATAGATACTTAATCCATATTTCTGTTTACAGGCTACAGATCATTGCCCAAATTACTGAATGAGGACACCCTTTTCTCATTAAGTTAGATTTCCCTGCAGTATTTAACCCATCTGTCATGCTGTTACTGTAGGTTACATGTGTGACTAACTTAGTGTGTAAAGGCTGTTTTCATTTTGTGTCACGTCTTGTATAAATAGCTTGTCAATTTCTATTAATTCCACATTTAGTGTCATCTTATTACATAACCATTTTGAAAAGCCAGTTAGCTTATGAGATGTCAACAAATGCTATGTTGCCACATTGTGCTGCTAAATTCTGCAAAAACACTGATAGATTTGATCAGTGGAGATGCTCTTCAATATGCTCTTAAAACTAATGTCTCAATCACAGTAATAATATGTCCCTTCAGCTCTGCTTACTCTGACAATCACCTGATTTGCATTGAGATAATCAACAAATGTTTACGTGGTTATTTCATGTTTGGAGCGTCATTTCAATCATGCTAATTGATAAAAGTGAAATGAAGTGCAAGTGAACAGTGCTTACCGTGAGAGCAGAGCAGAACCTGTGTCTCCAGAAGTGCACAGGTAAGTAGTTGAACCATATTGTCCACACCGAGCAGGCTGAATGCCTCTCCAAGAGGGTACTCCCCAAGTGGAAGCTCACCTGGCCCGGGCCGCTGGCACAAGATGGGTCCCTGTACCCCGTGAAACCTCAGCGACCTACCGGGCGGAGGTAGGGGCACCTCGTACAGGATGTTGTGGATGTAGCTCTCCAGAGGGAGGGGCGGGGCTGTGTGCGACGTCACAGCCTGGTGCAGCTGAGACAGGAACTGTCGAGCAGCTTGAAGGAAGGGGAGCGGCGTGAGGAGGCAGAGGGCTTTGGACACATACAGGGTGTCACGTGCTGGGTCAAAGGAGGCCGCGCAGCCCAGACAGGCGGAAACCCCGGCTAGAGACTCGGCGTCCGACTCATCCAAGCTGCTCACAAGCGAGTCCATACTGGAGGTGGAGGGTGAGGAGGCAGATGAAGACGAGGAAGAGGGAGAGGAGGAGGATGACGAGGAGTGGTGCTCTACATGGTGCATCTGGTAGAGTGTCTGCATGGCGGTGATGATCTGAGCACTGGTCACCTCCTCGTAGAAAGTGTGGACAAAGCCGTAAGAACGCGTGCCGTCATCAAAAGTAATAGTGAATGAGTGGAACTGAGAATCGAGTCTGTCTGCTTGAGTGCGGAAGGACAGACCCCTCGGCATACAGAGCTGAGGACGAAGTGGTAAAGAAAGAGGAGGAAAGAGAGGATAAAATGTAAGAGAAGGTTTAGAATAAAGTGGCAGAAGTAGAGACAAATCATAACAATTATATCAATAACTGATACTGTGCATAAGGAACAGTGGATTTTCTAAACTATGCTTTTCTGGAGTCGCACTGAATTAAAGCATTTCTGGCACAATGTAAAAGGAACCATATAAGACATATTGAACTCTCCGGTAGGGAACATAAAGGATGCTGTACCTAGAGACCTGACAAAAAATAAGCTTGAAGCAAAACAGGAAACAGGTGAAAAGCTGATCCTTGCATTGGCTTTATGTTGTCTGGAAATGTATTTAATGCAAATCTAAATTGATCTTCTGGGGGAAAAAGGTTGTTTGTTTGTTTTTTACAGAAATTTTAGAAAAAGTGAGTAACCCATTTGTTCTATGGTATGTTGTAATTGTGTTACTGTCACATGTATTTGTTTCCAAATCTGAAAATCAAATAAAATCATAAAAAGTATAAAAAAGAACATTGATTTTCTAATAATTTCAGCATAACACATAACATAAAACAAAGCGGTGTCTCTCTAGCAAGCAAAGCAAGGCCCCATATAGAAATGAATTCATTTCCATCTGACAACAATCTTTTGAGGCTTGTGCTTTCATCATCCTGACCTGCTTTTCCAACAGAGAACAATGAACACCTTCTATGAGAATATATCCTGTTAGAGGCAAAAATACATGGCTCCTTGCATGCTTTTGTTCCAGATGATTTTATTATCACGTCTCTCTCCTTTGTCTTTTTTAACATAATTCATTTTCACTAGTTGAAAGAGCTACAAAACGTTTACCCTTCAAACATGCCACATCACCTCTTCCCGTATGGTTCAACTGTTGTGAGAATAAATGACCATTTGTGTGAAATCCTGAATCTCACCATGTTGACAGCATCTTTATTGAAGGGGTTCCTCTCTGTGTTTTCAGGGTAGTGCACCAGGACCCTCGACTTGAAGGACCGCCGAATGGGGCTCTGCTCGAAGCCCTCACCTGAAAGAGACCCGGAGAGAGAGGGAAAAAAAAAAAAAAAAAGTATTAGAGCTGAGTGATCTTTGACCTTTATCACTGCTGAATCAGAATTCATGACGGGACACAGAGGACAGAACAGAACAGAGGACATCACAAAATGACAACAACTTTGATTTATGAAGAAGCACGGACTGTACGACCTTGTCTGACACACTCTGTAAAATAAAAAATAAAAAGTTCATCTGTTATCGACAGCAAGGTCCACTCCACAGCAAAGACCATTCCAAGGATTATGTAACTCAACTCATTACCATAGAGATAGACTGGGAGAGCGGTACAGCAGCCCTCAACCCTGACACGCTGTGGTAGGAAACATTTTACGCTTCTTAGAGGTGCACACAATAGAAATGTGCTCAGTAGAAAGGATGAAAGATTTCTCTATAACAACTACATGTACACGAATGACTGAATTTGCAGTGCATGCAGGAAATGTATTCCTAAATTCACACTGCACATTTGATGCATTGCCCCGTCTGGCTTAAGTTTCTCTCCCTCTCAGTCTCTGCACCTTGCGACAGCTTCTAGCTCCAGTTACATACAGAGTGCTGTCTGTGTGAGCATGAGTGTGTGGGGAAGAGATAGCAGGCAAAAGAAAGAGACTGACAGTAGTGAATGAGGGACTTTCATTATTCATCCACTTTCTAAGGGGGATGCCCTTGAACAGTACTCTTCACTGTATTCCCATGGACTACCAGAGTTCGGCTGTAACTCACATCGGCGTACTACAAGAACAAAAACAACTGCAAATGGCAAACTAACAGTCTTCTCTCAGCTGCCAGCCGTGACGCACTCATTCAGCATTCGGGAACATCCACCTCACCTGCCAATGAGATGACGCACAGGACCCCAAGAGAGGAAACTGCACTGTAGGCTGAGTGAGAAATGAGCACCTCTTCAAATTAAACTGAGTCAGACTGGTAGGTGGGAGACAGAAGCTAACAGATCACTGTGACGAGAGGAGGGAGTCAATGTTCTTTGCTAAGGATACAAATTGGCACTGAGAGACAGAATGGAGCCTAGGAGAAGGACAACTAGTTGCCATGGTAGCTGTTTCCACCGTGGCCTCAAAGATAACCATCAAGACAAAGCTCGTCAGTGGTTACGTCACCCCAAATTTTAGCAGCTGACCCAATTAAAACCCACACTCCTCTTGACATGAGCTCCCACCTAAAGAGTTTATACAAACCAGAGTCTCTCAGCGTTTGCATTAACAGAACGGAGAAAGAAGGAGGTTTGTTTTAGTGTTTGAATGAAAGCTTAAATGGCTGTTTCAGTTAGGCAGTAATTAGTATGTTTCCTTCTCTTACCACATTAACACACACACACACACACACACAAGAAACTGTAAATGAGCCAATGAGAGGCAGAACTCTTTACATCATCAGTGGGGCTGCAACCAATTACCATTTTCATTATGGATTCATCTGCAGATTATTTTTTTGATTGTTTGGTCTATAAAATAACAAAATAGTGACAAATGTTCATCATTATTTCCTAAAATCCAAGATTCAAATTGCATGTTTTGTCCAACCAACAGTCCAAAACCCAAATATATTTAGTTTATTATCACATAAGACAAAGAAAAACAGCAAATTCTCACCAGTGAAATGCTGCCATTTTTGTTTAAATCAATTCAACAATTACTTGATTATCAATAGTTGCAAATTAATTTCCACCGTTTCAACTCTACTCATCAAGTCCTCATTACTGTCACAGTAGAAACAACATTGTGAATATCATATCTTTGGATGACAAAAACAAAAAGTGCCTCATATTCACTCCAGTGTTCAGATATTCATCACAAAGATTTATGGTCCCAAATGGTCGTCCATCCGTGAAACAGGAGCACTTCATCAGGGATGATTGAACAAGAATAGAGGTAGACATCTGTCTGTCATACTCAGCAGCTGAATTACCCCCACCGTCCCATTCATCACATGAGTAGATGAGGACAGATATAAAAAGTGGATAGGGATTAAAATGACAGCAAATATAATAATAGACTCCTTTTTTTGGCTCAAACAATTTAAATCACAGTGTCTTTCCAATACGGATTTGTCCTTTCACTGAAGGTGAACCGTATGACAAAAAAAAATTAAATTTTTGCTTTTCATCTCAGCCTGAGACACAGACGTGGTGCTGGGCTCATATGCTTAAAATAAATAGGGATAAAAGTGTTGAGAACCTAAAAATAAAATGACTCAGCCTTGATATCTGCTTACACTTGTAAAAACAAGACAAGTGCAAGATATTTTCATGTCTTTCCAGTCATTTCAACAGCACATATTAGCTATCAAATGTTCGGTCAGGGAGTTCTCGTCCTCCACTGATGTCATCCCCCTGTGACTGTCATCTGGCCTGAACGGGCGCTGAAGCCTCGGCCATTCAGCATTCCAACAGGCAACGTCATGTGAAATTTGATTAGGCTGCAGAAAACACACACAGTGGCATCTATTGAGAAGCCAACAAGAGCAGATTGTCTCTCGGTAGGCCTTCACTAATTACACATACACACACAAAAAGAGATACTGTGCAACCTCACACATCTCGACTCTTATATGACTAGTGCACGTGAGGGAATAAACATGTCTTGCTTGACTGCAGCTTATGTGTATGCAAAGACAAACATATTCACACACACAGACAGAAATCCCTTGAAAGGAGCAGAGCCCCCCTGCTGCAGTGGGCATGAGATGACCTGCTGTTACATAAGCAGATTGGTGGAGCTCAGATATACAAGCCAGTGACGCTGTCACTCGCCGCAGGGAGCCAGCTATCAAAGCCCCCACTGGTCAGTTAGAATGCTTAATAATCTGCAGCTTGAAACATAGCAGGACTATCAGTTGTTCCCTTGCAGCTAATGATACAGAGCTTGTCCTAAATATACATTTTTCTTGTCTCTATTAGTGCGATTATTCAAATGAGTTGTTGTCTGAAAAAGAGAAAAAAAAAAAAATCAAGTAACAGCCATATTTTCCCCTGAGGAGCTGCGCAACATGAGCTACATTTCTGCTACCAAGAACACAGGGTGTGACTATTGCTTGTGCTCCACATCTCAAACCTGGAAGTGACTTTTAAATATGTTGGTTATTAGCACACAAGCTCACAAAGACATGGGCAAAGACGCAAGAACCGACACACACAGCAGAACACGTGCAGATGTCACAGAAGGACTCCTGAGTGAATCTGTCAACAACTCAGCATGGAAGAAAACAACGCCACCTAATATGTCTATTTCTAACAGTGCTACCCACCACAAATAAAACCATCACGAGCCCTAGACACAGGCAGCATCACTGCAGCTGTCATCACCGTGGCAACCCCCACATCCACCAACACTAACAGCATCCTTTTAACTTCCCTTTTGGCTTTTAGTGAGAAAAAAAGGACAGAAGTGTTTTGGATAGAAAGGTGAAGGGACCATCTGTATCTGAGATGATGGAGGCAAATCAGCCGTTGTAGAGGGTTTATCACTGCTTTCTCACTCAGAACAGTGTAATCTGGCATCTCTCACTCTTTCTCACACATACATACGCACATCACATCACACAGCCCTGGGTTAACCATGAACAGTTGCCTGGCACATCCATCTGTGTTCCAGCTTGATCGGGCAGGATGTCATGCTGTCGTCCTCTTTCTGTTCAAACCTCATTCTGCTGAGTTCCTTATCCAGATGTAGCAGTGAATGACTTGCAGAAAACAAAGCTGTATTCTCAATAATCTTACTATAGGGTGTTGAAAATCCGATCAAATATGTAGATATGTAATGCTTTTTAAAGCAGATGGATGACAAAAAGGACAAGACCGTGTGATAATACAGAATAAATCTTACTTTAAATTCAATCAAACTGCTTCAAATTTAGAGGAAAATGTGCATTTTCTTGGATTTTGTGTTTTTGTGTGTCACTCTTTCATAACAAGAACATATACACAACACTGTATATGTTCAGAGATTTAAATTGAACAGAATCCTGCCAAAAATATTCAGATCAATCAATAAACTAAAATGATTTTATACTTCTATAATCGCAGATATTAAATTGTCAACAACGCTTTGAAAAAAACTGAAATTTGGGGTCCAATGAAAACATATTTAAATGTCACCTCAACAAACACACATACACACACACACACACACACACACACACATAGGCCTATAGGTGTTTTCCCTTCAGTATAATCAAACATTATCATCGGCAGTGTATTTTTGCAGCAAGGATTTGTTGACACATCTTTCATGTTTATGGACCATCTACTGCACCTGCTCCATCGTCCGGCTCCAGGCCCGTCTCTGCATCCACTCCACACACAACAAAATAGTGGGCGAAACGGCAAGAAGCCGATCCTGCTGCCGCTGCGGTGCCGTTCATCCTCGACGCGTTTTATGGGTGAAGAGAGCTCCGTTTGCTTCTACTTAACGTGATGGATGTTCATAGCTGATGCGGCTCAATCCTAAATGTCGTCCGTCCTTTGCTGATCCGCGTTACTGGGTGTTGTTCGCCTGCACTCTCTGATCCGACTGATGGGAGCATAGGACGGTACAACGCTGCTCATCTCGGCTGTTCACAGGGGGAGGAGGCTGTGTGTAGGCCCGGGAGGGAGGGGAGCAGAGAGGAGAGAGGGGAGAGGGAGGGAGACAAAGACCTGAACGCATCATCACACCAATTGGTTAAACAGCTTCATTTTAAAGGGTGTTATCGAAATTCATCATCAGTGTTTTTCCAATCCTGGTCCTGCATGTTTTAGATGTTTCTCTCTTCCAACACACCTGACTCAAATGATCAGCTCGTCATCAAGCTCTGCAGAGGCCTGATCATACAATCAGGTGTGTTGGAGTGGGGAAACATCTAAAAATGCAGGACTAGGATTGGAAAAAAAACAACGTCCTGCATCACAGCAGTCATGATTTGTGAATCTTAGCTTGCTTGTCAAAGACACACACACACACACACACACACACACACACACACACACACACACACACTCACTCCTTTAGCCTCAGGCACATGTGCTGTTATTTTGACACACAGCATCAAAGACTTGGTTATGTAGTGAATTTATTTTTTCTAGTGGTTTTGTTTCTCACACAAGCAGAGTGCTGAAAGATGTACCAAACATGCCTGGTTTATTAGCAGAAATAGATTCCTTACTCACCTCTGTTATAAACAGATATCCACAAGACTCATAGACTCATTCAGCTTCCTTTTCCTCACAAATGACACATTTTATGACACATCTGATTTTTCCCCCATATGTATGCGCCTGTCCTTTTTGTTTTGTCTGTTTCCCTTTTTTCTCTTCTTACTTTTCATAAGTTTTATACATTTATTGCATTTGTCTTATTTTTATTTGCATGTTTATCATCATTTTGTTTCTGTGACTCTTGATTCATGCGATGTTGAACCTTTTGTCTGCCTTTGTCTGTATATCTATGACTGTTCTGTTCCCATGTTGAGATTTTAAAAAACAGTCATGGTTTGTCAAAGGAAAAAAGTGAATTTTCAGTGACCAGGAAAGCATATAATGAATAATTTTACAAATATATATGATATTTAATATACATTCATTTTAATATTATTAAATTTAGGCTACAGTGGCACCTTTAATCGTAGACATTTCACACACAAAGGTAATTCAAAGTGCTTAACAAAATGGATTAAAACATTAAAAAGGAAGTACAGCATACACTATTAAAATGCTAATTAAAAATGTTAAGAAGAAATTTAAAAATTTAAACTAGAGAGAAATTAATACTAAATAGAAATGATGTAAAGGGGCACTCCACTGTCTTTACAGATGAAGATCAGTTTACTCATCATCGGAGTGCTGCTCAGTCTTCTGCGGCTCTGGAGGAGCTCTCTGAAGTCTGAGAAAAGACCACTAAAGATGCCTCTGGTTTTATCTCCACAGACCAAAAATTATTTAAATATAGGCTATATGTGGAGTTTATAACACTGTAGTTTGTCAGGAAACAGTGAAATACACATTTAAGTTGCATTATATGAAATGTAGGATCAAGTGTTTGTGGAACTTGACCCACACAAGGGACTTAAAGTCTGTTTATCTCAGCTTCTGCTGTTTTGATTCTGTCTATTCTTTTTTTTAACCTGTCTCGTGTGAGTCACCTGACTTTATGGAAATGCTACTTCCATAAATCACTGGAGTAACCCTTTAAGGTTCAGTCAGCGACGGTGGAGAACAAACAAGTTTTTAACCCAGATAAGTCAGGGCTGTTTCAGCTCTGTGGTGACAGTAACCTTTATGACAGTGACTAAATGTTGCCTCTTGATATGTAGTTTCTGGGAACAGTTAGGAGACCACTACTGGATGACCTGGGGGCTGAGGGGGTTCATATGATAAAAAACAGTCAGAGGTCCTCGGCCACAAAGAGGGCATTTGTACATCTGACAGCCAGTGCAGAGAGAATTGATGTAATTTGTTCAGTTTTCCTCGTCTTCGTCAGGAATCTAGCAGCAGTATTTTGAATGAGGGAATCCTGAGAGGAGACATTTATTGTGATCTGACTTGCTGGAAATTAAAGTGTAGATAAGAGAAATAATAATAATAATAGGTCATATAGGGTATTTATTGAACCACTTAAACAGACATAACAAACATTTCTCATTTTATATGCAAAACGCTGACTAACTTCATTTAATAAATATGATAATCTAGGTCACGAGCAAATCAGCCTCCTGCTGTATCTGTTCTGGTAAACCATATTGCCTGAGACATATTTAGGATTTGAGTTAAGCAAAATCAGTGTCCAAACATCAAAATTGTGCAGCATTTCTACAGTATACACCTGGACTGGCTCATGCCATAAAATCCTTGCATTAAAAATCATAATTTTCAGTTTTTTCCATGCCAATTGCAGGTAGGCACCTTCACCCCAACCCCCCAATTCTGTAAATACAGTTTAAAAAGTCAGCAGATGGGTCTACAGCTCCAGCCCTCCAGCTAACATATGGATCTGTCACTTACAGTCTGTCCAATTACAGTAAGTGCATAACTTAACATAGTGAGGCTTGTATTTAACATCCAGTAACTGTTGCCACTCAACAACCATTTTAGGAATAAAATCCTTCATCTATCATGGCAAAAATCATTATTGTTTTTACTACAATGCTGCTTTGTCCAAGTTCAAAGAAGCATTTATTTTTAAGCTCCATTTCCGTGTGATTTCAAGTGGTTTAAACAATCATAACAGTCCAGATCTGCAGGTGTTTCTGGTCCAGCTGAGAGACACAATCGTACCCTGGGGGGGGGGTTTTCCCCGCAGGCAGCTATGGTTGTTGTACCTTCAGAGTCAAAGTTTACCTTGTCAGCATCTTTACCAGGTCCCCAAACCACCTCAACTGTCTCTTCTTAATGTCGGGGAGGCAGTGTTTCAACTCCAAGGTCTTCCTGATACACTTTAATGCCTTAACATGCTACATAATCACAGAATGCGTGGCCGACCGCCCTGTAGGTTAACCTCACTGTTGCTCTTCAGAAGTCATAAAGTCACTGATTTTCAAATGAAGTGAAATTAAAGAGTTTTCTTTCATTAAGAAAAATACCACGATGTTTGAATCCAACATGTCAGTGCATTAGTGAAGACTGGGGCTGCATCCATTCATTGGTGTCTCCAAGGCATGCTAGGGTGTGAAGCGAGACACTTCTCCAGCTCTCCAGCTAAGTGCCTCTCTAAACACTTCACAACAGAGGGATAAGTAAACTGGGTCATGCTGCGCAGGCCATCCTGACACATTCTCTAGAAAACTTTTGGCAGTAGGTTTGGGTTCAAAAATTGCACCTGGAATACATCTTCAGAGAAGGTGAATAAAGTTCTCAGAAGAAAGGGCACTGTGGGACTTTGGAGGAGAGAAGTCTTTTGCAATGAGAAGAAAACTCTTGGTGGCAGGAGGAAACAGGGAGAGGTGTTTTTACACTACTGAGTAGTTTCTTCCTGCTCCCGTCCTTCCACTCATTACTCATTAATTAACACTAAGAAACTGGAAAACAGGGCAGAGTGACTGGTGAGGTGCAACAGATCATTTAGCTGTGTGTAATAATACTGATTTAAATGTGTGTGGGAGTGTAAGCTGTGTGTCCACGGGAGGCTACACAGCTTGCTCTTCCAACGGATTAACGTCAACAGATTTATAATTTAACTGGAGGGGTGTTAGGTTGATGGCTTTGGCAAAATATGTGGAAGCGAAAGCTGTGCATGAATACAGGGTGCAGAGAGGGAGGACTACGTCAAGATGCGGGCCACCTGAGCCTGAATCTCCCTGTCGGGGTGTGAAAGCAGCTGGACCAGTTTACTGTGGAGTTGGGAGGACTCATCTAACATGACCCGGAAGAGGCAATCCTGCTTCCGCCTCAGTTCATCGGCCACCTGTGCAGAAGGCCTCCAGGCCTTTAAGTTCCCTGCAAACGTCAGCAGTCGCAGAAGCACTGCAGGGACTGTCCGTGCATCAAATAGCAGCACAACAGAAGCTGGTGCCTGGGGCAAAAAGCACACAAGAAGGAAAAATGAGGATTCATAATGACCACAGGCTGTGTGATGGTGGCTGTCTCATAAATTATTTTCACAAGATTGTAATGAGTCATTGAAAATAATGACTAGTATTTGAGTTTGACTAGTATTTAGTCATCAAAATCAACAAAGTTTATTATGAAAAGTTGAGTTAAAGGAATATTGGACTTTTGGACCTCTGACACATCATTTTGCAGCACCTTGTTTCATGAACCCTTAACACAGAGCCATGCTAACTTGCTGTGTATGATAAAGACTCACAAACTACACAAATTGCTTGACTTTAATGATCAAATATTTCATTCCTTTACTCTTACCTGAGCTTGAACAATGTCATCCATCATATCTGGGTTGGATGACAAATTCACAAGGACTTTCAAAGCCTGAACCTGAAACGCAAATATTACAAGTTCTTCATTAACTGCACTCACAGCCTGACCGAGCTTTTGTTGTTTAACATGTTTTTGAGTATTTTGAAAAGCGTCCTATAAATAAAATGTGTGATTATCTGTTTTCCAACTAGAGCTACAATCTTTGAACATGTCATAATGGTATCAAAACATTACAAATCATTATGTATGAATATATATATTTATATAACATAAATTTTACCCAAAAAGTCGCTAACCTGTAGAGTTTCATTGCTCACGACAAGCAGAGAGAGTAACAGTGTAATTGATTCCTTCAGCAAGTGTTGATGTTTGTCTGTAACTGAGAGGTTTGTCAGCAGCCTGAGTGCACCAAGCTGAAGGTCAGAATTCACTGGTGACATCTCAATCAGCTCCAGCACCTGTGGCACATAAACCTACAGGATAAGAAGAAAATTTTAGTGTCTTTTCCAAAAAATAAATAAATAAAAAAACAGACTGGAAGGCATAACCAAAAAGGCAGAGATGATGGATGCTACTCATACTCAGCTACAGGCTACATGCTACATGCTAGTGTGTACCTTCAGCTGCTCCTGGTTTGGGATGTTCATGCACAGATTATTTAAAGCAGTCAGAGTCTGCACTCTAACATCTGCTGCAGGATCGGAAAGGAAGCTGGCTATGATATGTATTCCTTCAAATTCCCGTATGAGATTCTGTAGGATCAGTAATAAAGAAAGAAAAAATATATTAATTATTATATAAGAAACATAATGAAACAAGTTGTACGCAGAACTTAGAGAGAGACAAAACAACTTCATTATTAAAAATATTAAGCTTTCAGATTCTTGTTTAGCAAAAAAAATAAAGCAACCAATAATAACCTAACATAGAGAAGTTTATACTTTTACTTTACCTGATTCACAGTGAAGGCAGCAGCATTTCCTAAAGTAACTAGAATCCGACATTTGTCTGATGGATTATTGCTGGTTTGCAGACATGACAGCAGCATTTTCAGGTGCTGTGGCTCCAGGTTGCCAGGGGACTGGTGGATGATGTCACCTGTGAAGCAAAATATGACATTTAATGTGTGTTTACAATAGAGACGGATTCTCCACCGAGCTGTAGTTATTGTTGGTAAACAATATGATCATACGAGTTATTACAGCTGCAACTAACAATTGTTTTCATTATTGATTAATCTGTCAATTATTTTCTCAATTAATGGTTAAGTTGTTTGGTCTATAAAATGTCAGAAAATGGTGAAAAATGTCGATCACAGTTTCCCAAAGCCCAAGATGATGTCCTCAAAAGTCTTGTTTTATCTTGACCAACAGTCCACAACCCAAAGATATTCAGTTTACTATCATAGAGGACTATAAACACAGAATATTAATTTAAGATGATGGAATCAGAGAAATTGCACATTTTCTCAAAATATGACTATGAATTGAGTATCAAAATAGTTGGCAATTATTTTAGTAGCTAACAACTAATCAATTAATCAACTAATCTTTGCAGCTCTAAATTAATTTAGAGGATTAACTACGGTTGCAGGAGTGTTTAAACATAAGTCATTTTTAAGAAATCATCTGGAAACATGAACTCCTCTGAACCAGTAAGATAAGTTTAGATATAGTTAATGTATTAATGTATGTAATATTAGTTCTATACATTGGTATTGTAAACCGCCAATAAACGCAAAGAAGAAAAACAAGAAGTCAGTATCAGCTTGGTTACCTGATGCAACATCCACACCGTGTGTGTCCACAGGTCGGGCACAGACAACATCCAGCCCGGACACTTTAGCCAGCAGGCTACCCGGCTTCAGGGTAACCTGACTAGGCTGATTGCTCTTGACACCAGGACCTTCACTGGTGGCACTTTTCTTGTTTCTCTTGAAGCCTCCCCCGCTGATAAGTTTGTATATCCCGTAGGAGGCTCCAGCTCCGGCGACTATACCAAGTAACGCCTTCATGTTGCCGAGCCTGGGAGTAATGCTGCCATCGCCCATGCTGCTGCTGCTATTAGCTAAACTCTGCTAGCAGCTAACGTTAATCTACAGATGACCGCTATCAAACAAATCTGATCATTTACCAGCTAACTAAGCCGGCTCATTAGTTAGCTACCACAGACGACAACCCATTGAGCCCACTACAAAGCCATCCAAACTAATGTTGACAGCTTCATCGTTGTGCAAACTGATAAATTGTCTGACGAGCCACAGTTGTCAACAATGTTAAGCTACGTTGTTACTCCGGGCCGCTCGGAGTGGCCAACCAAAGGTTTCACAGAGTGACGAGCAGGGACTGTTACGAGACATAAAACACCATTTTTGTTTTACATATTTAGATTATCTTACGATTTCAAAGTACGTAACATGACCAATCTGTTAGTTTGGAAGTCATGTGCGATTAACAAACGAGAGAAGGCGCTTTAGTTGTCCAACATTAAAATGTCAGTTTGCTGAAGTTTTTACGCCTCGTTACCTAGCAACGCTGAATTACCAAATAGAGATGGAGAATACAGAGTTAAATCTGTCAAACGCTCATTTAATTTGAGCTAACGCTAGCTAGATAACCGTTCAACATTGCAAATGTATCCGAGACACATGATGGCTTTTTCAGAGCCTGCTCTGAAAGATTATGAACTGCCACAACTATATAAGGTAGGTTATTTTGTGTGGAAATGTTTTAGTTACGTGTAACGCTAACGTTACAGACAACCCGAGTTTAGTCATACCTTCAGTAGTTGCTACACACATTCAATTCACTTTATTTATTTGACCATGTTTAATTGTCTCTGACAACAGGCCTTATTGACAGCTTCATGCCTGTCATGTCCCAACGATCCGATACAGTTTCTGAAAAACACTCTTATGACACTGCAGGGACATGATAATCTACAGGATGTTGACTGGTAGGTGGACCTCTTTCCTCAGAGATATTGCTTGAGGCGAACACTTGGTGGCTCACTTTCTCAAGTTTTCTTTTATCACTCCTGAGAGTATTAACTATGGTATGGCTATCAAATGTGGAGGAGTGAAGATTAAAAGTCCAAAATAAATTTCCCCTAAACTGCTTTTCACAAAATAAAAGAGAGGAAAAACTTTTACAAAACAAACTAAACTGACATGTTTTTGTAAATAGTATATGTATCACATACATATATATATATATGTGTGTGTTTTCATTTGCAATATCTTCTCTCTATTTGCTCACATCAAGGCCCCTTTAAGTACATGGAGTATTAGGAATACAGGAATAAATCAAATACTTAATGTGGATGTACATAGATATACTTCAACTTTAGGTGACTCTCAAACACAACACTTCTGGGGGTCCTAATAAGCACCAGGGTCCCCAACACCTCTTACAATTACAGGCATTGCTCATTTAAGACCTCATTTTTGGTGGAGAATAACAATGTTCTTTGTCAATCTAGATTTTTGTTTGAAAT
Source organism: Thunnus thynnus (assembly GCF_963924715.1). Lineage (NCBI taxonomy): Eukaryota > Metazoa > Chordata > Actinopteri > Scombriformes > Scombridae > Thunnus > Thunnus thynnus. Next base: position 15,122,209 of record NC_089521.1, read on the forward strand.
ATGATTTTTGGTGGTCATTCCTGAACACGTGCTTTTAAAACAATTATAACTTTCTGCCCAAGTGAAATCACCAAACAGCTAAACCATGTATTGCTTCTTCCACTATTGCTATTAACTAATACTCCATTACTATCTTAAATAGTTTAGTAGGCTTTAATGAATCAATTACATCCACTTCTGTTTGTGAGGTATAATGTGTAAATCACCAGTTTACAAACCTAGTCAGTGATACATGTATGGCGTTAGCATTAGGGCTGTAACTAACGATTATTTTCATTATTGATAAATATGTGGATTATTTTCCCAATTGATTGATTAGTTGTTTGTTCTATAAAATGTCAGAAAATGGAGAAACAGCCCACGATGGCATCCTTAAATGTCTTTTTTTTGTCCCGACTAACAGTCCACAATCTAAAGATGTTCAGTTTACTGTCATAGAAGACTAAAAAAACCCAGAAATATTTACATTTGAGAGGAATCAGAGAATTCTGTCGTTTTTCTCTTAAAAAGTGACTCCAAACAATTAATTGATCATCAAAATAGTTGGCAATTAATTTAATAGTTGAAAAAAAATCAATGAATCAATTGACTAATTGTTGCAGCTGTAGTTAGCATGATCTGTTATTGATGTCAATCTTATTCTTTTTTGAGGCACAAGTTTGTTGATGATGCAGAACAGCACACAGCAACAACCTCTCTGACAACAACTGTGGACACTGCCCACATGGACCCAGATGATACTATGGTACAGTATAGTTTAGACTTGTTCATGTCATAAAAGTTCAGTTGAATGCTATATTTTACAGACAAATTATTCAAACCAAAAATAAAATGGTTTTATTGCTTTTTACAAATATTTCTTTTCTACATTCCTAGTTGTCCTTTGGTCTGTTCGAGAAGGCCTATTCGTGTTACAGGACAACTTTAACAAGCTCTTGCTTCAGGTAGGCCTACAGTATTACAGTGAAGACCAACACAAGAGTAAAGATAGTTTAATGAATGATGGGCCTTTTTTACAGCAGATATTTTAACGTGTCATTGTAGGAAAAACACGGGTGTTAATAACATTAACAATGGCATTGACATGACAGTGAAGCATCATGCACAATACCAGGACCTGAAACTAAAGCAACTAAATGGAATCCAGCCATTATTAATTTTACTTTTTATACTGCGCTTTTCCTGCTGTGACACGTCAGAATCTCTTCTGTTCAAAAAGGCTTGTTTCTTGAGGGGAGTTAGTTTCTGGCAGTTATTGTTTTTCTTGGTTTGTTTTACTAAAAGAATTAAAGCTAAGTGTTAGCTAAACAAGACTGAAGATCATTTTTATAAATTGTCACCCTTTGTAAGAGAAAAGTAATAAATCACAACAGATGAGTCACAACCACTTTTTGCTGCTCAGATGATAGAGTTTATGCTTTGTTTTGTGACTGAAAATAAACATTATCAACCTAAAAACACAGATTGTGGATGAGGTTTTCCCATCTGACACAAAAAAACCCAACTGTCTAAAATATTTAGATGGAAAGGTTCACAATTTGTCTGTCCTAAAACAACAGTCTGGTGCCCAAATGACCATGTTTGTTTTTTTTGTTGTAATCATCCCTCCTGTTGATACTGACCCATTAGAAGATTCCTTCATAATGCTCTCACAATGTAAGTGATGGGGGCCAAAATCCACAAGCTTCCTCCTGTGCAGAAATGTATTTAAAAGTTTATCTGAAGCCAATATGAAACTTCAGCCGTCCAAATGAGTCAAATCAAGTCAATATCTTTCAATGTCAGTCTTTTTAGTGCCAAGTTCCCTTTTTTTTTGTTATGATCCTTCCACTGCAGCTGAACATGAAAACACTCCATTGAGACACAAAGAGGATTTTTTTAATAAGATAAACTGTGGAAGATATTATAGAGTTTATTTAACTAACTTGGACAGCTGAGGCCTCATATTATCTTCAGATAAACTTTTAAATACATTTTTTCCTCAAAATGAGGACTGTGGATTTCTTCTCCCATCACTTACATTTAAAGTGTATTTCGGGGAGGAGGTGGTCTTCTAATGGTCAGTATGAACAGGAGGAATGATTACAGCGAGCAAAACCCCTTGAAGAATTTTGTGCTGCCCCTAAATTTTCCATCCCCAGTTTTCAGTTGTTTGAGTATTACATATTCGTATCAAGAATACTTTCATATATACAAAAAGGACTTGCTGTCAGTCAGCATTTTGACCTACAATTACAATAATTAAAAAATAAGAATAATTGGAGAATTGATAGCTACAATTTTCACACTCTAGATACATTTCGCAGCTGTTTGTCTCAGCAGGCTCCAAGTATATATGCATATTTGGATTTAACATCATTCTGCATCTTAAATCCTTATTTACTTAAAGTTCAATGACTTTATAAAGTTTCTCTCTGAAACTTAGACCAATTTTGTCTTTGAATCTTGTTATTCAGTGACAATGACAGTGCGATGTGAGAAATAATTTTAGTTTAATAAATTTTAATTTAGTATTTAACAGAATTTAATAGACTGAAGTTCCAACTATAACACACCAGTTATGTTCACAAGCAAAACATTTGAAAGTTTTTCCATAACATTTAACGTCTCACTTGAAAAAGTTGACGCTCCTTTACTTTTCTTCCAGTTCTTTTACATTATGGGATGTAATGTTGTATTTACGTTGTCTTCAGGCAGGTTTCCATTGGTCCTTACTAGCCTCGCCTTCATTCAGCAGATGTGGTGTGTAACGGGTCTCTGATAGAGATAATTTACCCCTTACATAACGGTTTCTGGATTTCACAATGTAAGCATTTACAGATGGCGGTGACAAGTCAGTGTTGATGGGAAGGGGAGGCCTTTTTCTGTAGCCATCATTTCTCCATAGGATGTTGCTTAAAGTAGAACCAAAAACTTTGGATGTAGACAGCGGTTTAAGAGGTCTGTTGGCGACGTTGCCGAGCTTTTTATTCACATTGGCTGAACGCTTCTGTTCTTTGGTAGGTTGTATGAAGTTCTGTAGAAGGTCAGCTCTGGTTGCTTTCACGTAGCCTTCATTTAGAGAAATGCCTTGCCTTAAAGGTGTAGAAAATAAATCAGAGGGCTTTCTGGTGCCATATATACCAGATGGAAACATATAAGAGATCATGTTCTGGGTTTCAAAGTTCCTGGACATGACTTTGTCACCAACTAATGAGGCTGGAGCCAAGTTAGTTGGGGAGTTGAAACTCACATCTAAGCCACTAGAAGCAGGAATTGGGGTATTTTCAGTCATATGTTTTGGTTCCTGAATGGCAGAGACTAGAGCCTGCTCAGAAAGGTCTGATTTCTCCTCATCTTTTGCTCGGGTAGAAATAATGGAGGGATGAGGACCACCGACACTCTGGTCTCCAAGATAGTCATTATGTCTGCTTGAGCCATGAGGAGAGCTTGAAGGTTTCACAGTAAACATGAGATGAGATTTGACTGGCTGCTTTCTGCCAAACACTCGATTCAGAAGGTCATGTGGGCTGCTTGCTTGGACACCCCCATGACCGCTAATACTCGGTGGTGAGAGGATATTAGAACTTGAGGAAACAGAGCCACTAGGGAGATGGACAGAGGGAGAGAAGTTTATATCCTTAGATTCCTTGCCAACTGTGGGTTGATATCTCTGAACTGATGGGGCTGGTCTTTCCCCATGGGTGGGCTGCTGATCTGGGATATTGTTTGATAATGGGTGTTGAACTCTTGGAGCACGGACGTAGAGGCTTTTGCCATAAGAAGATGGGGGATTTTGTGGAATCACTTCACCCAGACTCTCACTTTGCAAATATCCACTGAGTTCAAAGCCATCAGATGGTTTTTGATACCCTGTTGAGTCTTTACTGTGAGATGTATATGTGGGCTGCTGGATTTTCTGCTCAGAGGTTAGAGGAGTTATACTGGATGTCTTACTTGGATAGTAGCTGAGATCTTGAGCTGAATTGATTGGATGTTCAAGTGGAGATGCAGTCACATGGGAACTGGAAGAAAAATCCTCACCATATGAGTTGGAAGAAAATGGAATTTGTTCAGGGAACCTGTTGTAACTTGTTGACTGAACATATTCATGCACATGAGGAGGATGTGTCAAAAATTCAGGGGTTTCCCTAGAAAAACCAGCATTGGAAAAATGTCCATAATGACTTGACACATGTTCTGTGGCTGCTAGCTGAGGGCTGGGGTGGAGAGCTGAGCCCAGTCCAGAGTCTTGGCTCTCATAAGCACTGGGAGAAATGAGACCTGCAGTGGCGATGACAGGGTCAGGCACAGAGAGGCTTTCACTTGGTGTTTCATAGTTGGCACCCTGTTCGCTTTGTTCAAAGACTGAATTCATAGGTTCACTCCAGACTTCATTTTCACTGCCATCATCATGGGCAGATCCTTCTTCTGCAGAATTAGAAGACTCTCCTTTAATATTCTGTGCACCAGAAGCCATCTCATTTTTCATAGTTTGCCGTGCGGTATGAAAATGTCTACTCAAGTCACTTCCTGGCGTTAAGAAGGAGCTCTTCATAGATTCTATAAATTTTTTGAAGTCTTTGATTGATGGGAAACTGATGCCCTTCGCTGCTTTCTTTTGTGTATGCTCCTTCACTAAAAGGCCAAAGGGATGTTGATAACCAGAAGTTACTTTCTCATGTTTCTGCACAAAGGGAGTGGGGGCGGCCCCTGGCTGTTCTGAGTCAGATTCGCTTTGCACCAGCTTGTCTTCACCGGGGTTAACAGAGATAACATCTTTATTGTATTTATGGTGGGCTGGTTCTCTCTGAAGGGAGACAAAGCTCTGGTGCCACATATCTTGTGACTCATCTCTTGGACTAACAGAATCATGATTTGCTCCAGAATTAAGCTGGGTTGAGGTTTGTGGACCAAATGCACCTGCATAGCTACTCAATTCATCATCATTGAGTGAGTAGCCATGTGCAAAGTTGTAACCTGGTGTGGAATAAACAGACATTACATTCAATTCATATAGTTGAACATGGGAGTGAATAAGACGACATTCTTACCTTTTTGAGGAGGAAAACAAAGGCAGCCCCATAACAACAGAGTGCAAAGCCAAGAAACCCTGAAAAACAATAAAGTTAGAAAGGAAAAAGTAACATATGTCAAATTTAGCCAAAAAAATACACTTGCATTTTATTTACCCAAAAGGAAGAGCCATGGTAGCGAGTTCAACCACAGCATCCACCTGCAACAATAGCAACAGCAGCAGACTGTTGATTAAAAGTAGCAGCCCAGATATTTATCACTCATGCTCTTTCCTTTGTTTCTCTAAAAAGAAAAGTGAGCAAGGAATAATAGGAGAAGAGCAAGGAATGATACGAAAACCTTTCTGATTCTGCTTACACTGATTGCAATTGCAGCCAGCTGGTGCTGTGTGGACATCAACCTAATTAGACAAGCACAGGTGGAGCGTTTTTCTCACAGAGCTGCATGGTGACGGTTTATCTATAAAACCAATCCAGAAGTCCATCTAGAATGTGATAGCTTTAAAATATCTGTTGCTTTCTTGTTGTTTAGTTGTTGTGCAGAGTTTAATAAATATGACATGTTAAGTACTTTCAACTAACCTCTCACACTTAGAATGAGACTTAACCTTGTGGAGTTGATGAATAAACATTTATAAAGTATTCATGATGATACCAAGAGAAACAGACTCAGCAGAGCAGAAATTTGACCCATGTTAAAGAAAGTCCTGAATGTTTTCTCTACATCATTGTCAACAAGCTGGCGAATGCATGAGGTTATTCTATTTCACAGATTCCCTTTCACCTGTCTGTTACCAGTGCAGACTAATGCAGCATTGGCTTTTTGTCCTGTCAGTCACTCTATCTGAACATCCAAACCTGCTTCAGTTGAGATAATCATTAAGAATACCATAAACTAAATTGAGATAATGTTTATAAATCATCTGTGAACATTATTTCAACATTGCTGCCTCATGTCTCTGCTGAGTTAATGCTGCTTCCTGACAGCCTACCTGTGTACTGAATTAATGATGAGCTGTGTTTGCTGCAGGAGGTGGAAGAGGTTCGCCGCACAGAGCAAGAGGGACACCAAAGAGCTGGCGCTGAAGATGGACATGACAAAGAAGCATTTTGAGAGAAAATGCCAGCAGGCTGCACTCACCAAATGGTTGAATTGGGTAAAATTGCACAAGAAGGCACAGACTGGTAGGTGAAAAAGTGATCATAAGTATTAAGCTTAACTGATGTTATTTTTTTTTGTTTTTGAAAGCTGTGACTCAAGTATATAGCCAGAGAAAACATATACTGTGGTTAACAAATGTGTCCAAACTAAAAAATTTTTCCTGACAATCATTTCTTCCCCACTTAATACACCCACTCCTGTGACTCATTTTGTCCCCTACATGTTTCACCGAGACTTGACTCTAACAAGTTTCTCTTGAGAAATGACTTAGGATTACAGTATTGTTGCCATAATTTAAACCACACATTTTCCTCTGCTGAAAGAGATGCAGAAAGGCACACTTGTTTTTTTTCCTCAAAAGTGTTTACTTTAATGAGTTTTAAATTTCTTTTCAACCTAGCTGCCATCAAGAAACTTGAGAGACTTGTTAACGCTGCTCGCCTTAAGCGCATCGTAGCTGCATGGCAAAATGTTGCACTGGACTCAAAGAGGACAAAAGAGTACTTCAAGGTATAGATTTTTTTGGATTTTGGTGAAAACTGTAATCAGCTTTTGCAAGTTTCTATATTAATTTGTACGCTTATGTGTGTGTCCTGCAGAGGTTGGAGATGGGTTTCATTGAAATGGATAGCAAAGAACACCAGATTGGGGAAGGATGTGATGGACTCTCAGTGCTTCCTAGCAGCCTCTCACTGAAGGTACTTCCTTTCACAGCAAACAACATTTAGGTGTTAGTCCGCCAGTTTTTCCATGTTTTACCATGCAGTTCTTGAGCCTGGTTAGTTCACACATAGTGAGATGATGGCCCCAGATTTAAAGCTGCAGCAGCTTCACTTCTCAGTTCTCTAAACAGATAGTGATGAGATTATATCTGTTGTACTTTAAGTGGACTTCACTATAAACATACTCCCAGTCTCTTTGAAGCCAGTTGATTAAAGTCAGTTGTGGCTCATTATGGTCAAGTACACCTATTAGCTTCCCATCACCACAGTAAGGACTGTGTTTGTGGGAGAGCTCTCTCACAACATCTATCGCTGTGTTTGGGTTTTGTGCATATAAATCATGATATTTTTGTAGTTGTTGTATAATTGTTGAAGTACTTTCATACCATTGGCTCTATATTTTATAAATATGTTGAAACCCCCACTGAACATGTTATCTTATTCACTCTGCTCAAACTAACCAGTTGTTAGGCCATGTTTGTTTTGGCTTCACAATTGCTGGCAAACTGAGGGTCTTTTTGGCTTTGTTTGCTCTGGTGTTTCTGTCCAACACCTCTCCCGATAAATAGCACTTTAGCATGACTATGTTTGGAAAAAGAGAGGGGCCACTTTTACACTTACATCCCCCTGCCTTGAGCAGCGGCAGATGGGGCAAAGAACTCTTCCTGTTCTGATACGGGTGCCTAACTGTCCCCTTGACATTGGCCAAACATTTCTAAAGAAACAGCTAAATATGTAAAATTAACCTAAAGAGCTAAATATTAATCGATCATTTTTCTCAGATTTTACATACACTTCATTGGTGGTTAAGAAAATCTACAAACCTTACTTAGAGCATATTTATACCTAATGGCAATAACATAATAGAATAACATAGAAGTTAAGTTAAGTTGTGGAAAAAAACAATACCTTGAACTACCCTACATAAAAGGAAATTTAGATGTTTTGTTTTGTCCTCAGATTTTTCAGTATCTAGAATTACGAGACTGGCTAAACTGCGCAGAGGTGTGTTGCACATGGAAAGCCATCATCCAGTCAGGCACACTGTGGAGTCAGGTCTGTTACAAGATTGCTTTTTTTATTTAATTCATACTATTGGTAAATGGTTGTACTGGAAACAGGGGTTTAAATGTTTCCTGATGTTTTGACCTTGTTAGATCAACTTCTCTGTGGAAAAAGACTGGATAACAGACATCACAATGAAGCAGATTCTTCAGAACTACCGCCCATTTGTGATCCATCTCAACCTGCGTGGCTGCACGTCACTAAAATGGTCCAGCTTGAAATGCATCAGTGAGTATTCCAGATTCTGGTGCCAGATGTGATTCCTACTGTTACTACACTTTGTTTCTGTAGTGAATGTTTTATGTGTAACATCTAGTTTTCACTAAAGTGTGCAGCGACCCATACAGATCATGTTCTTTAACCCTAATAATTGGTCAAAACAGTCAAAAAGTTGATCATTCCTATCTTTTTATTAAACAAAACTGACAAAACATAAAAGCAACACTGACAAAGGTATTTTCACCATCTGATACAGACTGTTTTACAATACTGAAAGGAAATGAAAGAAGGGAATTGAAAGAAATTAGATTTTAGGTCATGTTTTCACTTGAGTCAGGACAGTCTGATGATCTGGTATTTCTGTGGCCCTCTCAAGTGGCTCGGCTCCAGCTCCTCCTCCAGCTCTCCCTGCACTTCCAGAGGGGTGTTCCAAAGCTCAGGGTCCGTTTCATCTTGATCTGTTCTGCTGTGCTGTCTGTCCTTAGGACACTCTCTGTTGTAGGAATCCACATACTCCTGCACTCTCTCACCATTATGTTCAGGAGGGGAGTGACACAGCAGGCCAGAGTGCCTCACCCTGGGGTGCAGACGCAGCCAGTACACCATGTAGTGGATGCTGAAAAGTGCAATTAATTTTAAATATGATTCTTGAATTTGTCTCAAACTATATTTGATTGCGCACTCATGAGCAGAAGAACCCACCTGTAGTCACACACCCAGGGGTTTCCTCCCAGCTTCAGCTGCGACAGGAAGTAAAGGTCTTCGAGAACCCCGTACTGAACAAAATGCAGGCCGTTGTCAGACAGATCCAGCTCATGGAGGTGCAGGAGCCCAGATAGGGAAGCTGGAAAGAGAGAGTCAGTGATACATGGTGCACAGTATATATTTATCCATTAGTTTCTTTGTTCTCTGAGTATAGTTATATTTACACAGACCTGTTGCTGTTTATTATTAACAAAGAAAAATAAAAGCCAATGGTCCAATCAAACTGAGAGTGGAATGTGCAGGCTGAGGTTGTGCAGCTCGTGTCTGCATCACTTGAGCACATTGATCACTTTATGTCTGTGGCCCTCTCAGCTTTCCTGTATATAAATAGAGCTAATACTGTATACACAACGATGGCAGAATGCCCACTGTCTCTAAAAAGGAAAAATGTGAAACAGACGTTAGCAGCAGCTGTATAACGTGCTCTCAACCTCTTGGCTCCATATGTTATCTATCATCTAAAGAAAAACATAACTTTGCGTAGTCTGTCATCCTGGATATTACTGGAAATATAAAGCACATACTAATAACTCCTGTTCACCGATTATGATTAATAGGTAAGCAGTTATAATATCATACATTATAGGTTATACCTGTCTCAATGTGCTCCATATTGTTATTACTGAGATTAAGCGTTCTCAGGCTCCTCGCTCCGTGGAAGTCTCTGGCTCTGAGGTGACTGATTGAATTATGGGACAGATCTATGTGAACAACATCCTCTGGAATGCCTGTAGGCACCTCGGTCAGACCTAAAGATAGAGAGAAGGGGGCCATTAGGGGCTTATTCAATCACATTTGATTATTTTACCTTTGCCAAAACTGATATCTTTGCTTCACTCATATGTTCAGTATTTACTTTTTCAATTAGCTAAAAAGTATGACTATTCCATCTATACCATTCACATTTGTTTAACTGACTGTTCTTGTGAATACAATAAGAAATCATCTTGAGATCCCACTTTTAGTGCTGCAAGTGCAGAAGCTTAAAAATTGGCGTAGAGACAGATTTAAGCTCTGCTTCTATCGATAACCTGAATTTGATACTAAAATCCAGACCTTTTCCAGTAGGAGGTCTATTCTTGAAATTAAGATTAAGAATTAAGATTCATTAAAGTGAAATTAAGATTCAGAGGTAAAGAAGCAAGCAACATAACATTGAATAGAAAACATCTGCCAAACCAGATGTGTCTGGCTCAGAAAATCCTTTGAGAAATGGAACTTAAGTCAATCCAGTCATGCAGTAATATTTAACCATCATCATACATGTTTTCTGACACAGTGCTGCAGTGGTATTTTTCCTAACCTCTCTGTTGCATAAGAGACGTGCTGAATTTCTCAAAACATAGTGAGGTACATAGGAGGGCACAATTAATCAATCCGATGTATGAAAATCTGATTAATGATTGTGAACTTGCCTCGGCCACTGCAGTCCATGCGTATTTGGGGGAAAAGGTAGGTGTGGCAGGATGTGGTGGCATCTGGTTTGGAGCGAATTGGAATGGGCTGTACAGGGTCTATGGGAACCGTTTGGTCGCCCTGTGGGTCGCCAATTGCGTCCGTCTCCTTACAGAGTAACTCCGGGTTAACCTGCTTCAGCTTCATGCCTTTTAGCTTGATGGGCTCTGCACACCTGGCAAAAGAAATACAGTTACATTGATGTCATATCAGATGTGATTACATTTCACTTTTTATTAAATTATTGGCAACTGGACTGGCAAAACCTTGTGGATTTCAAGAGTTTTAATATAAAGAAAGTGCGGCCTGTTCCTCCTTTTGTTCAACTAATGTTTTGCTAGTAAACAGCTTAAAGTCTGTTCATCATTCTGATGACACATTAATGACTTGTACACCTCTAACAGACTGTCAAAGTCTTTTTGCGAATAAAACTGACCTGGCATGTTTTCCGAGGTTACGGTTGCTTGGGACCTGAAGGGTGCGTATGAGACTATCCATTGGGCAGAGACAATTCCAGGGATTATCATAGAGACGTAGATAGCGTAGGTTTGGCATGGGGATGAGGACCTCCTCACTAAGTGTTCCCAGGTGGTTGTGCTGTAGCAGCAGGGTTGTAAGACGTGTCAGACCCTGGAAGGCCCCCTCCTCTACCAAGGAGATCTTGTTCTGCTGCAGGTCCAGACTGGTTAAACTCTCATAACCAAAGAAGGCCCCATCATGGAGGACTTTGATCCTGTTTCGGGCTAAAAGGAGGTGTTTGGGTTGTTTGGACCAGTTCTGTGAAGCGGGAATGGAGTTGAGGCGTTGGTCTTGACAGTCCACAAAGAACTCTCCAGATTCTGTTGACTCTGAACAGTCAGGTGCTACAAGTCTGGAGGGACGCGATCTGCTGTGACGCCCAACACCTCTTACCCTGACAGATTTAAAAACAAAACAAAAAAAATCATGGCTTGTCAAAACCTATATATGAACATTACAGTCAGTAAAAAATGGGTTGAACAAATTAGATCCAAGAATAAATCTGTACCTGTCCCGTGTGAGTTTGTTTCTTACTCCTCTGAGGCCTCTGCCCCTGCCCGGTCTTTTCATCTCGGTGGATGGGAGTAGCAGGAGGAGCAGGGAGGCAAAGAGGAGAGACGAGGTTACACGCATCCTGAGCCCTGCAGGGATTGTCTTTTCAGTAAGAAGAGCTGGAGCCAAAGCAGGGGTTTGGGATAACAGTCTTAAGAAAAACAGGCTTGGAGAAACAGAAGCAATAGGTCAAAGGGCAACAGTGTTATTGTTGATGGAACGCAGCTGCAGCCTGCCCTGTGGAAGAAGTGAGAGGTAGCAGATTATGTAAGAGATAGGAGCAGTCCAGGAATGTATATACAGCTTTGAAACAGAGCAGGAAACACTTATAAGGTTTTGACAATATACCATACCATGACAATATAGAGACATGTTCAGAAATACACACATGTGACCTGTGAGGAATTATAGCAAAGAATTTCCAAAAATAGACATTGGAGTTTGATCACTCATTTCTCTGCATCTTTGCTAATTTTCTCTGCATTTCATCTCAGGTGAATGCAGAAATCTCCAGGAGCTCAATGTTTCAGAGTGTTTTAACATTACTGTAAGTAAGACATCGTTAAGACTATTGATGATGTACGGACAATAACAAAATTCCAAATCTATTATCCTTTTATCTGAGATTATGCTATATTTGTCTGGGAAACCAGTGATGGTGTCATTGTTATGCTCTAGCAGCAGGTGACACATAGTCACAGTACAGTGGTTCAGTCAAAATTCAAGAAAGCGCTGTAGCTTGTGATTTAATATATGACCCTGTCTTGCTGACATAACTTGAAGTAACATTTTCATCTGTGCTCTAACAGGATACGATGATTCAGAGGATTATTGAAGGATGTCCCTGTCTGCTCTACTTGAATCTTTCTTGCACACTTGTAACAAACAAAACTCTCAGAGAACTGTCCAGGTAAATCTCCACTTGTGGCAAAACCCACCATGTCACCAGATTTGTGCTCTAAATTGTGTTCCAGCTAACGTGCATATCCAAATGACTGTTTCTCCAGTGTGCTTGGTTGTATATCATCTGAAACCAGCGTGGTCAGTGCCAATGTTATGATTTAGATGAACAGACTTGACACTGATAACTGCTAGACTGTATGATTGCATTGTTGATAGATTTGCGCACTGTAAATATTTTAGTTGAAACTGTCAGTAGGTCTGTCTCTTGGCAGTAGTATAAAGCAAAATGATTTTGATTTTACCACACATTAATTTGAAGATATCTACTTCCAAATGTGATGTCACTATTGCTTTCCTTGCAGATTATGTACACACCATTTTCTTTTGTTAAAAATAGCAAAAGTTTTAAAAGCTTTAAACACAAACAATCAATCTTCAGTTTTTTATATAAATTAATCTAACTATTGGTTTTGAACAGAAACTGTCTCAACCTACAGTACCTGAGTCTGGCCTACTGCTACAGATTCACAGATAAAGGCTTTCTGTACCTGAACACAGGAAAGGGCTGCCACAATCTCATCCACCTCAACCTGTCCGGCTGCACTCAGGTCAGTTGTCAGTCTCCTCTGGGTATATATATTGTATTCTTTCCTCTCAGCTTTATCTGTGACCAGCTCACAGCTTTTTGCCTACTGGAAATCCAAAAGTTTAGTGTTCAGTTCACCTTGGGTAAATCCAGCCACTCTTCTCTGTTTGCACGTGTCTCCCTTTGTTTCTGGCTGCACGCTATTTGCACTCTGTTCAGTCAGAGCTCAGAGCGAATGAGCAAAGATCTGAAGGAGAGGGAGAGTAAAAGGCAGCTGTGGCCAAGTGGTGGGTTGGGTTTATAAAATCAACTCTGGCCCATCGGCTCACCATGTGCTCACACTATAACATAACGCACATGCACCGCAACCTGAGACGCACCTCCCTCTGGGAATGTGCCTTGGTTTGATTCCAGATGTATGGTTTTACTTTATGGGAAAAATGTGAAGAGTGAGGAAAACTATATCCAGGGGAATGATTCAGATTCCAGCATGGACAAATATTTTCCTCTCTCTCCTCCTAGATTACAGTAAACGGGTTCAGATACATTTCTGCAGGATGCCCTTCACTCAAAGAGATTGTGATCAATGACATGCCCACACTTTCAGATAGCTGTGTCTTGGTAAGTTTGTTCATTTCTAAAACATTTCAGGTTTCACAGATTTGAAATGTTCAACAGAGAATTCTAAAAGAAAATAAGGAATAAATTAGAAGAGAAACTTCAACTCATGTATTATTTTTGGCTACATGCTCTTACCTACAACAGAGAAAAGCTGTGTGTATTATTTTAATCTAACAGGCCCTGATTGCCAGATGTCGATGTCTGTCTGCCATTTCTCTGTTTGATGCACCTCATCTATCCGACATCGCCTTCAAAGCCATCGCTGAAGGAGCCAAACTTAAGACTTTCTGTACTGAGGGTAAGATCATTTTGAGTCCTGCAACCTTCATTTCCATATAAAAAGATGTAACACTCCCAGTTATTCTGTCTGTTCTATACATCATGTGCGCTTTAGGTAACAACCAAATAACAGACCTCAGCTTGAAGGCCCTGTGCAGCAGCTCGCACAGCCTCCGCAGACTCCACGCTGCAGAGTGCCCCAGAATAAGTGATGCCAGCCTCAAGGCTGTGGCTGCCCTCAGGAACCTGCAACAGCTGGACATCTCACGTTGCAACAAGTGTGTGTATTTGTGACTGCAGAAGTGTTACATCATCAATCTTAGATGCTGCACCTTTTCATTTTGTGTATTGTGTATTTCAGAGTGAGTGACAGAGGGATTTATTACCTGATCGAGGGTTCCTCATTCACCAAATTGCGAGAGCTGAATGTTAGTTACTGCAATCACATCACCGATACATCTGTCATGAGGATTGCAAAAAGGTATACAGTACGACTGCACACGCACACACACACACACTCACACAAACATATCTTGCTGTGTTCTGTTGAACAGTGTCAGTGTCACAGCAGCTCCTATGTGTTGTATGCATGTGGCATGTGTGTGTGTTATCAGGATGTGTAAGCTGTACCATCTCAACTTGAGTTACTGTGAGAGATTGACCGACATGGCTCTGGAGTGGCTGAGTGGCAGCTCTGTCCGTTCTCTTGACGTCAGTGGTTGCAACATTCAGGATCAGGTACTGTTTGCATGTTACTCATTCCTATTGAAGAAAAGATTACTGGCCTTTGTTGTGAACAGCCTGTAACTTGGTGTTTGTATTTTTAGGGATTGGCTGCCCTCGAGAGAGTTCGATGGAAGAAGTTATTTCTTGCCGAATGTGTCTATATCACAGATATTGGCATCGAGGTAGAAATCTTGCTAGAATTTCAAAACGTGGCCAGATTTGTCATTTTTATAGAACAGATTACAACTTCAGTGGGTCGAAGTTTACTTCCTTTTCCAATGTTTGCCATAATCAGCAGCTAACAGGAACTGTTTCCCAGAAAAATAATTCCAACAAAATGGTCAATAATTTGCACAGCTGTTTTATTTCTGCTACTCCCTCCGGAAGATTGTGAAAGAGGAAAAACATCTCTATATACTTGTAGACATGGTTCCCCGTTTCCTTCCTCTTTTCTTCCCTTTATTTATTATATTTATATTTGTACTAACTCACAGTTTATTACAAATTTCTTTCAATCTCATTTGTTCTTAATGAGGGAAGAAGCTGTGCAAGAATGCGAGAGATCTGGAGCATGTTGATGTGTCTCACTGTGTAGCTCTGTCTGATCCAGCCATCAGAGCCCTTTCTTTTTACTGCAGAGGTCTTGTCACACTGCGGATGTCAGGTTGTCCAAAGGTACTCTCTCTCACACATACACACACACACACACAGACAGTCTGCTTAAAGTTGGTTGTGTGTGCCCTTGTGATCTCATGCCACATTTTCTGTTTCTTTTGCCTCAGATGACAGATATGGCAGTGCAGTATCTGACAAGTGGATCTCAGTACCTGCGAGAGCTTGATGTGAGCGGCTGTGTTCTCCTAACAGATCGCACTCTCCGACACTTAGAGAGGATCTGTCCTCCACTCTGCTCCATCACCATGGCCTGCTGCAGTGGCATCTCAAAGTAAGAAACAAACTTAGAAAAGTACTGCAGAGTCTTGCAGTGGAAATTTTAATGACCAGTGGGTGTGTGTCTCCTCAGGTTGGCCGCTTTAAAGCTGCAGCCACATGTGCAGTACTGGGAGCACAGCAATGATGACCCTCCCTACTGGTTTGGATACAACAGAGGCCAAATAGCGCATCCAATCACAAGACCAGTCAAGACTGGCGAGATTTGGGGAGGGGAGGAGCAGCACTCAATGATGACAAGAGCAGCAAGTACAGAGAGGACATAAACACATTTAAATAACTCAGGACAACTAATGCACACAATGTGTTTGACAATCACAGCAGAAATTATTTTTGGGATATTGTATACTTTATATCATAATATATTAAGAGCATCATTAAGCATCTTTAGCACAATACATTTGAAATAATCCACACAAAAATGAATCACATCTTCACATTTAGTCTTTGTTTAAATATACAAGACTTAAGCAAGACAAAAAGACTTATACAAGACAAGGCTAAAATCTCAAATCACTGGTTTATAATTAAGTCTCAGCTGTCTTCTGTGTATATAGGCTTTACTATTTCAGCCTTCTCCCTGGTTTTCAATCATACAGTGTTTGTTGACCTTTGAAAATCTTTTAATACGGCAAATCATTCTTGTTTTTACATAAATTATCCATTCATTGGTCTTGATTGTGCAAGTTTCTCATGGTTCAAGAACTTTCTCTCTGATAGATACAAGTGTGTTAAAATGTGTAATATCCATTCCTCAGGGGTCTGTTTTGGGTCATTTACTGTTTATATGAATGTTATGCTATTGTTTCAAGTAATTTAGTACATTTGACAATTTTTTTTAATTATTTACTTTTTTTTAAATAGTACCTGACTTTTGTATGTAGACAACAGTTTGTTTCCACATATTCCAAAGTGCGCAACTCTGATTTAACACTCTTTAAATGCAACTTCTGCATTGTAAATTACTTTTAAACTCTGAAACGGTTTAGTGGATGTTGTTTAAAATAGCAAAATGCTCAAATTCCAGCCTTTACATACAGTATATTCATAGAAAGTACTCCTATAGAGAGAATTCTTGAGTATGAATACCTTGGAACAGAAATAAGAGCTGCTTCACTATTCCTTCCTTCAAGAAAACTGTTTTGGATTACAGAGATACAATCTGTCTATAACTCAGCACAAATTATTAATCGCCAGTGACAGCAATAACACACCACTGTGCGGATACAGAAGTTGACTGGCCATCTTCAAACACTTAAGCATATACAGAAGTTGACTGGCCATCTTCAAACACTTAAGCATTAAGACATAACCATCATCAGTGTCTATTTGTTTAGGAAACTTTTAACTTCTGTATACACAGAAGTACAAATCACTTTATATTTGTATTCTCTGGTATGACTCAACCAGTTCATCAGTCTGATTTTAGAACTTGTTATAACTGATTGTAACGGTTTTTAAATTTCTACATTTTGTTGTTAACACTGGTTTGTCTATGCAGTGTCTGTCTTTTTCCTTTAGAAATATGTTTATTTATGCTCTTTACATTAAAAATCTGTATTTTATGTGAAAATCTTGACTTATCCTTTAACTGAACGCTTTCTAACTGCATTACCCCTCATTTTATTTTATACTGACGTTCTTACAGTGTGTGGATGTGTTTAATGCAGGACCTAAACAGTTAATACTCTCTAAGAAAACCCAGCGAGACACGCACACACTTTCTGCTTCACGCTCTGGTGAAATGAAGCTCATCAGTGGAAACAAGTGAGGGATCCTGTACAGTTTCGCAGCTCATTTGGGGCAATGATATGAAGCACCTTTTTGAATATGCAAAGGGGATTATGGGAGATGTTGGAAAATATTCATATTACATGTCAAGATAAGCATTTCTTCATTAGTAACATTCATTAATTATAGCCTGGTCATTAAAAGTGAACAGGCATGATTTATGGAATGACTTTGTCATTTTGTAACTATGATTTTGATGACATGCAGGTATAAGAATTATCTCAACAGTTTCCACACTATTGTCACAGTTGAGACTTCCAATAATAGTTTTTATAGTATTTACATACTGACATAACATACAATCACTGGATAGTAAACATACAAAAATATGAACAGCTGTTTCTAATTAGAACTCATAACCATTTGACAGTTCAGCACAAACCAACACCGGTTTGCAGTTACACAGTATGTTTCCTAGACTCAGTGTATGTACAGAATATTAACATAGAATAATTGTTAAATACTTATAGATGATACAGACTTTCCTCATTGAAAGTACAGCATAACCTGAGTACAGAATTTTAAATACTTAGGCAACGTAAAGATACATCCGGTGTCAGAGTAAAGCCTCAGTGCGGTGATGTGGCATAAATCTCGCCATTCAGCTTCTCAGCTTCAGGGACTCAAACCAGCTTTGCGTCTTCAGGCGGACAGAGCCTCTGTCTGCCTGAACTTTAACCCACTGGTCTGCTGGAGATTCTCCGTTCATGTAGCCTGAGACAGACAAAGAACACGGGAAATGAGAGAAATACAGGAAACAGGCAAAATATGTTCTGTGTTGATTTACTTCATGGAGGGTTTTGTTTATTGACTGTACCATGAAGTGTGATGTAATAAAACCTAATGGCTTACCAGTAACTGTGGTTTGGCCTTCAGTTTTGTTGTTTTCTACTCCATGCAGAACAACCTCTGGGCTGACATCCACCGATACTCCACAGAGCTCCACCCCTGCTCTTAACGAGGAGGGGACGCGCACACACACGGCTCCTATGCAAGGCAGAAGAATGAGGGATAGACTAAGAAAAGGAAGATGATTCAAAAGATAGAGACAGGTGAATATTGTTCTTATACTATGTGTTTACCCTCCTGGCTGTGAAGTTCAGCACTGCCACCGTCTCCCACATACACATCTATGCCTCCGCTGTGAGAGGAAACCTTCAGGAAACTATTTGAACCATCTGCAAAAGCACAGCAAGCCTTGGATGTTTTGCTCTGACCAGCTGCTGACAGATACCATACGTAATTCATTATGCAAGAGGATCAGCATACTTACCTATAACTGTATCTCCAGATACGTTCTTCACAGTGGCGTTACCTTTTATCCAATAAAAACACAAGGTCAGTGCCAACTAACGTGACTATATCGGTCAGTTTATCTTCAGCCACCAACAGGCAGATTACTAGATATTTAAAAGACTACTTGACAGGGGAAACACTTTCATCATAGGCTATGCATCACTGAAGTTAACAAGATAATTGTTTCCATGTATTCTATGATGAAAGCTCATCTGTATCAGGAATAAATTAAAATTCTACGAGGATGACGCATATTTTTCTCTTCACTTCTCATTAAATTACCCTCAGTCCTCCAATCTGCCTCCAAGAATTAGTGTTTTTTACAACTTACCCATTTTATGGCTGCTGCCAAAACAAATAAGTACATAATTTGTGATTAACTACAACCACATTGCACATAAATCAACTGTTTTGATCGGAGCAGGGATCCCCAACGTACCCTATTTGTATCCTGTTTTAAAAACCAAGCTACAGTAATGTGGTTTTTGAAAATTTTGGGACCCACAGACAGGGTTGATCTATGCTGGCTGCAGAGTTTTAACACCACCACCTGAACTAGAGCTGGACAAAAGCCAAATAAATGTAATAAAACATAGATTTTGCTCCTCTCACTCACACTTGAGATTGGCCGCCGTACTAACCAAGCCGACTGTATATATGCGGATAAACAGATGTTGCTGTTTACTCACCGTGTACATGCCCCAGTTCTACTTTGCCAGAGCACGAGGAGATGCAGCTGGACTCCGCATAGATGGCTTTAACCCTCAGAGGACCGTGTTCTGTTGAAACATTCATCTTGGTGCCCTGCAGCTTCTTGACATCCACTGCCTGCAAACACAAACAAACTGATCACAGCACAGGGCTGCAGACAGGTGATGTATGTATGCAAATAACCAATAAATTATTCAAACTTTTTCCAGTCATGACATAAGACTCAATGCTGAAAACAAGTGTAAATAAATCCTGTTTTCAGGCTGCTGCTGCCCCCTAATGTCTGCTGAGTGTACGAAACGATAACACCATCCTTCCTTACACTGTCTCCACATGTGCTGATGTCCACGTTGCCATGGATAGTGCCCACACCTGTAACATGTCCTCCACGGGACTGAACCTCAACGTGATGACCCTAAGATACAACAAACAAGAGTGAGAAAATGTCAGCCTGAAACACGTCCCTCTTACTCATGAGTCCTGTCTGGATGATGAGCATCTTCAATCCTACAACAACAGTCTACAGGGTAATTTAATGTCAACTTGAATTAGTTGATTTAGTTGTGGACTGTTTGTAGCTTCATTTCTTATGACATATGCTCATGTTTTGTGCTGTAAGCCAACTCAAGTTGTTGTTGCTGCTGGGAAACACTGATATGGTTTTTGAAGCACACATACAGAACTGTGCAAAAGTTTTAGACACTAAAAATAAAGTTAGTGGGTGAGCAAAATAATGCAGTGAATAGTTCTTATTCACCAACTAACTTGATACAAAGTTTAATAAACAGAAGAAACCTAAAGTTACTTCTGTCTCTTCATGTGATCCCGGACCAACTTGATGATGGTGGTATTGCATATTTGATGAGAATCTAAACATCTTAAGTGCTTAAAACTTTTGCACAGTCCTGTATATCATGCCGGCCAGTCAAGACTCAAATAGCGTATAGAGTATCAGTACAAATGTAGCTGGTGGAGCTTTTCCGACTTGTCTAATATAAGACACAGTATCTGATTTTGAGGCTAATTTGATAGTTGTATGAAGTGAGGAAGAAAAATAATTCAACTTCCACAATAATTCAAATATCTGCAATACGAAATTATGAAATCAACAGTTTGTTGCTTATTAAAGATAATATCAGCCAACAAGTTACCATAATACCATCTCCACTTCTTTTCAGTGTGTTTTCTGCAATAAACATTAGTTAATGTTGTCACCTACCTTGACAGAGTGCAGCAAACAGTTGCCTTTCTCCGTCTGCACCTTGCAGATATCGCACTCCATTTTCTTCACTTGTACGTCACCTTTTCCTTGAGTGGTAATGAAGAGATCTGACAGACAAAACACACATACCGAAGTGATGCGAGGGCATGAAAAGTCAATGCAGTTGTTGTCATTACAGCTGCTGCTGCTGCTTATCGGTCGTCATTGATCACCACTATCTGTCTGCGGCTGTTAAAGTTAAAGTTCCCCTCCACTCAAAAATTTGTTTCTCTTCTTGTTCCTACAGTTGGATGTTTGAGTTTCACCGTGCAGAATCATGTATGTGCAGAGTTTGACACTAGAAGGCTGTTTTCACATGAATCTGCTGAAAGTGGAAAGTTTCTCTGTGCTTATTAAGAATCAGATTTTAAGGGCGAGCATGATTTGTGACAATACAAATAGTTTGGAGCCAATCCTGGTCCAATATTCAACTTACACAAGTGTGATGTGGAAACTTGAAGCCTCTCGTACACAAACACTGATACTGGACTTTACAGTGAAGGAGGAGACATCTTGTGTCCAGCAGTTAAACTTTTAAGATGAAATATATTTGCATATTTATTAATTATGGAATTTTTAATGAGGGAAAAGGAGGAGATGCCATTTTAAGGATTTTAAAGTTGCAATTATATATATTTTTCTGTAAAAACAATATCAGACACACATTATTTTTCCAAGCAGAGTTTTTTTTTTTTATGTCTTAACATATGTGAAGAGGATCTTTATTATTTCATAGGAGATACTCACTACTTTTGATTGGCGCGGTCAGATCAATTGACAGGCTGCTGTTCACCTGCTCAGCAGAGATGAGCAGCTCTTGGCTCTGGTCGTCGTAGAGGACGTGCAGGTGATCCAGGCTGACCTCCTGCTCAGTACCGGCTCCGTGTACCGAGACGAAGGCTCGGTCGGCCTCGGGGAAGGCGTGCGGGTCCAGCGGGCGGATGGAGATGCTGCAGCCCAGCTGTGCCCGCACCGTGCTGAAGGGGCTCACGTCCAGAGCCCACTGTTTCAGCGGCTGCTTCTTCCCCTCTTCGTGTGTTGGGGTCACCGCAGATTTCACGCAGGAAGAGACGGAGAGGCACCGCGGGGCTGCGAGAGTCCCGGGACTGACCGTCAGGCACCAGGAGCGGAGGAGTCCCACACATGTCCGCTGACCCGCCGAGCTCCAAAACATCTCTGTCACCTCACGGTAAACGAGCTCATTCACACCGCACACTGACTCTGTAAAAGCTGCTGACCCACTCAATCTACTGAAGCTGCCATTCAGTCAACATGCGTTTTCATAACACTGTCAAGTTTCTGTCGAACCGAAAGAACAACACTTCCGGTCAGTTTTCAGACTCAAAGCGTCGTTTAACAGTCACAACAAACTGACTAAAAACATGTAGGCCTCTTCTTCAACGTTGTTACCAACTGCTCTAATAGAAAATATAAAGGGGATATTATAAATAAGGCGTGAAATACGAAAAAAGGTTAAATAAATAAAAGGTCGTCTAGAATAAACATTTACAATTCACAACAAATCAATAAAATGAGCATTATTCGTGGTCAGTTGACTGACTTGACCTCTCTCTGGCCTTAGGAATCAACACCTTTTACATAAGACTTTTTCTTTTTGCTAATTTGTGTTTATTTGACATAAACTCCAGATATCATATATATTTTTGTTGAAAACATAGGATAAGAAAGATCTATGTTCCTCACCATGGGCACCTGGTTATGTTTTAAAATTTAAGCTTCAATGTTAGTATTTGTTGTTGCTCTGATATGAAATAATAAAAGGGATATTATAAACAAGGTGGGAAAAATATGAGGAGGTTAAATAAAGGTCAGTCACACAATCTAAGACAGAAACACACACACCACACCCTGTAAAATTGTGAGCAGTGTAATGTAACCAATTATTTCTTTCACAAATATAACAGAATGTTTATATTGTCCCCTTCTATCGTAGTAATAAAATAATTCCTCTTGAGCTCAACCTGAACCTCCATAGCCTTGGTTTAGTTTCTAGTTTTGTAGAAACTTTACACACACAGTCAAAGAGAGGGAGAAAAGTACACACATCATTATGGCCAGATTATCCTGCTTGGGGGCAAAAATGAGCTGCAGCGCCCCAGTTAACCCTCACATTTCTCTCCTCTGTGCAGTGTTTACAGTTTTTCTATGCTGGAACACAATCCGGCCACAGATGGTAAACACAAATTAACTTAGAAATTAGCTAATGTAAGCCAAGGACTGAAATAACGAATTTCTATATTTTGACACACTGACCCTCTTCAAAACAGGACCTCAAGATTAGGAAATAAAGCAGAACTCACCTTATGGCCCTTATGCTAGCTGATATTGTGTTTTAGTGGTACGTATTTCCAAACAACTTTTCAGTTACATTAACACAAACTGTGTGGTACACATCCAGTCTGGAGCTTTCAGGGTCCTGGTGTTCTGCCCAGTTAGTAATCCAGCCTGTCACAAAAAACACTTCAAGTATTGAGGAGTGCTCTTGCTTGTGATGAAGCCTACAGACTTATGTCTGTAGATACAGACTTCATAGTAAACCATTCTTTGTTATATCCCCATGCTTTTGATCCAAATATTTGAATCCACCTGTGAAAATTGTTCGCCTAGTATTAATCAAGTAACATCTGGGAACAGCTTCTTGCCCCTCTTGAGTGATCACAGCTGTATTTGCATGCTGTCTGATCACTGTATAAATGTTAAATGTGCCTCCCTGTCATTCCTCTCAGTCAGTTTACTGTGTCAGACCCACTCTGTATAAACTGGTATACAAAAATAAAACCACTCTGCTACAGCAAACCTCTCAACGGGACTCTGGATGATCTATTTAACACTTGTTACTCTTTTGGATGGAAATAAAGGCCCAAAAAACACTACCAGACACAGTTCTAACACCCCATCCTTTAACATGGGATTTTATGCTTTTATATTGAGGGCAAAGTCACGTGCTTCCGGCCTTATTCTGCGTCACTTTGAGGAACTTGACACACCGGATGTACGATCTTGTGTAAACATAGCACCGCCCCTCTTGTGGTTTTGTCCAATCAGCAGACGAGGTTAGCTATTCAAAAGCGACGTCATTCTCTCTGCATAGGTTGTAGGGAGTTTGAGTCTTGAAACATTTGTTAAAGTCTCCTGCATGGGGCTGATTACTGAGAGGCCATGTTGCCTTTTTAAAAATAATAATAATATTGATGGAACTGAATACACAGTACAATAAATACAACACACAGTTTTTGAATTTATTGGTTATTTAGTACTTTAGTTGGCAGGAAATGTCAGCAGAAAAAAGGAAAGTAATCCAAAGCTTTTATGTAGCACATTTTATTTATTTTCACAAAACAATCTTAATTATTAAACTCTCCAATCCAACATCAACTTCCAGTACTGTAATTTAAAAAATCAACTCTGTGATCTTCACTGATAGAAAAATAACTCCTCACAAGAGGATTTCCCTCTCTGGTCAACAAACAAATTCCACTCTCGACATAAGTGTTATAATGACATATTAATATTAAAAGACTATGAAAAGACAATTTGTAATTAACGAATAACCTTTATAAGTACTATGTACATCCTTATCATTGTCACATCCTCCTGTAAACAAAATAGTATCTCAGAATCACATCCCACCACAAGGCGGCAGCATTGTGTTAACAGTGTACAGAAAGTAACTGCTCCTCCACATGTGACTTTTTGACCTTTCCCCCCTTTTGTTTTTATGTATTTATCTATTTTTGACATCAGAACACACATTCCCCGGTGTACTATATGGAGATCTAACTGGGGGCTCGGTGCTGCCATTAGTCCTGTTTTGTTCTGTGTCATAAATTTTATGTGTACTAGTAATGTAATGTTTTGTTGCTAGTCGTCAATACATAACTTGAACTTTAATAAACCGTTGATCACAAAAAATAGTGTGTAAGTGTTAAAGTATAATAGGTTTTATTAAATACTGA
The DNA here is from genome assembly GCF_963924715.1 of Thunnus thynnus. NCBI lineage: Eukaryota > Metazoa > Chordata > Actinopteri > Scombriformes > Scombridae > Thunnus > Thunnus thynnus. The sequence continues at coordinate 15,146,785 of NC_089521.1, forward strand.
ATATTAAATACTCCATGGAGCATTTTAGGAGCTTATGGGTGTGGTTAGCAGTTACATCTTTTTTTGTTTATTTTCTTTTCAAACACGCCCTGCCCGAGACTCACACCCACTCAGGGTGTGAAGCCCTTTGGTCTTATCATCATCCTGACATTTTTAAAAGACTGTCTGTCATTGGTAGGGTAATACTCTGTCGATATGTTGTGCCACGTCCCCCAGTAAATCCCATCCCGGATTCCTTTGTAACTTCCCACATAGTATCTCCCGTTGAGGTTTGCAGCCATGCATGCATCAAACCACCAGCCGGAGCTGTAGTAGGCCCCGCAGTTCCCAGATGGATAGCGGTCATGGTCCCTGTCCGGGGTGGTGAACCACCTGTTGTTGTGATCATAACCTCTGCCGTAGCGAAGTGAATCACCTGCAGTGCCAGAGTAACCTCTTACTGTCAGCCTGTATCGCATCCGTTCACTTGCCACCTTGAACTGGTCATACATTGCATACTCCATCACCCCGTCAAAGTCCTCCAGCTCCACAAACAGCATCATGTCCCGTTCCCGGGTCAGCAGGTGGATCATGTCGTTGCCCAGCCAAAACTCCCCTCCGTTCAGCTCACCGAAGCCTGCTCGGTACTCTGCCCAAGTGCGATTGAAGCTCACGCTGCCGTCTTGACGGCGCTGCAGCACGGTCCATCCTCCACCATTCCTATCCATGTCACAGAACACCGAGAAGCTTCTGCCGTGGAGTTCTGGAGTCACCAGGTAGACTCCACTTTCAGTCTCCCCCAACAGAAACAGGTCAGAGCAGTCTCTCCTCGCCATGGTAACTGTAGATAAGGAAAATGTGATCAGGAAGAAATGATAAAGAATCATGATTATTTTTTCAAAAGCAAACTGGGACTTAGAGAATGATCTAAAATCCTGCCTGCAGGTGATCATCTAACAGCTGGGATGTAGCCCTGAAATGTTTTGAGTGAGGTCACATGTGCAACAGAGGTCAGTGCAAAACTAGGCCCACTTTTCCACCATAAAAAAGTGTCTTTAAAGTCTTTTAAGGTCAACCTCCACACAAGCTGAATTTGAGAGATTAATGCAAGAAATGCAGAAACTTTAAAATTATTATGTTTTATCAGTATTTTTTTCTGATATATGAAACAAGTAACACTTTACTTTAAGTCCCCCTAGTAAGCAGAATATAAACATTTAATAAATGGTTTGTAGTAGACAAATACATGAATAAACACTTATATATGCGTACAACTTCATTATTGTGTGTCATAAGCCATTTATTAACTGTTTATACTGCTTATAACTACTATATAGGGGGACTTAAAGTAATGTAAAGACATATGCAGTAATTTGAGACCTTCACCTGTGCACTGCAGGCTGTTAGTTCTTGATTTTATAAACATGCAATGTTTGAACGTTAAAGTGTTAAACTGAAGAATTAATTGCTCAGTGTGAGTCACACTCTGCTGCAGGATGTTTCAAAGCTGTTAGTCTTGGCATACTTGTGGTTTTCCATCCATAATCACCATGCTCACACTGATGCACATACATTTTGCACACATATGCAAATTACACCCTTGACAAATAATAGCCGCGATGTATGGTGACAAATGATCTCATACCACATAATTAAATTATCATTTTTTATTTGTTTAGTGCTTACTGTGTGGTCCTCTTACTAAAAAGGCTTTTAGCTTAGGTCATACCAATTTGCTTTATGAGTAACACAATTATATGCACTCAAATACTAATGTGCAACCATTTGTTTAAGTTTTCTCAGCCTAATGCTTGTGATCTAATGTCATCAAAAGATTTTTACATGGTTGGTTGAAAATTTCAAAGATTTTTTTATTGGTGAAGTTGCATGTGGCTTCTCTCTTCCTTTTTTGTATTTTCCTTTTGTTTGGTGAATATTACAACATTTCTTTGAGTTGACTGATTCAATTATGGCACATGGGGATGCAAATCATTAATATTTACTGCTACTGCAAGCTCTGTCAGTAATAATAACCACAATCCCTGCATGCAGTTAGTGTGTAGTTAAAGTGTAAGCTAATGGTAGAGCATGCATACATTGTTCAGACACTGTGACAGTGTAAAACAATATGTCTTGCCTTCAGATGGTATCAGCGTTGGGGGTTTGCTGCCTCCCTGGTTGTACTCCCTGTCTGATGGTCTTCCATTCTGACTCAGGCTGTTACTGGGGAAAGCAGCCACCTGATTGATTTTGACACGCAGCTCACGTGCACTGGATGTGGAGGACTCAGCAAGCGGTGCCTCGGGGCCAGAGGTGGCCAGGGTTGTTGACCTGATGTTAGAGCTTACTATGGAGATGGGCTGAGCACTGGGGGAAGGGACTTCCTCCACATTGTGAAGTATCTTAGCTCGTAAGCTGGAGTCACCATTAGAAGCTGGATTTGGCTTTGTGGATCCTGGACTGGCGCTAGGCATAACACTTGGGAGGATCCCATGGATGACTTTGTTTGGTCTTGTTGTCATTGGGATCGGTGATAGTTGACCGGCTGTTTGTGGCCTCAGATCAGACGTGATCCTGCTGTTTGGGCTCATTGTGAAGCCTTCAGGGAGAGCGTGAAGGCGAGGGAAGGGACCAGCTTCCAAGCTGTTAGAGGTCTTGGGATCCAGACTTATAGTTTTCATCGTGCTGGGACTGAACTCTGTCTCCCCTGGGGAGTGACTCACTTCAGCTGTTACAGGCCGAGAAGTAGGTAGCATGTCAGTGTGAGAGTCTTGGATGATGTCTATGGTAGTCGTGCTGATTTGAGGAAGATCAACGTGTGTTTTGGTCTTTGGGCTTGGCTTTGGTTGCACTGCTTGTTTTGGTCTTTGAGCAGGTGTTGCTCCTGGCTGGAGTGTAGGTGTGGTTGGTGGTCTGTGTCTGGGAGGAGGCCATCGTTTGGATGTTTTGTTGGATTCTGTGCCAGGGATTTGATCAGATACAGATTTGAGGCTGAGATTAGGTATTTGGGCGGGCCGAGGAACTTTTAGCCCATTATTGGTTTGCGGTGTTTGGTTTGGTTTAGGCTTCACATTCGGTTTAGTCTTCTGGCCTGTCACAAGCTTTGGGGGGTTTTGGTTAAAATTGGGCAGTTGGCCAGGTTTAGGCTTTTGGTTAATTTTAGGGATTTTCTTGCTGGATTCAGGCTTTTGATCAGCGAGTGTGTTATCACGATCAGGTGTAAGCTTTTGTCCAGGCGTTGAGTCTTGGATAGATTTGGGTTTATTTGATGGCTTTTGATCAAAATGTTCCATTAATTCAGTCACAGACTTTTGGTTAGGTTTTGTCGTATGGCTAATTGTTTGACTTCTTCCAGATTCAGGCTCTTGAACAGATGTGAAATCTTGGTTTGATATAGACCTTTGATCAGGTTTTGTTTTTTCTTCGCTTCTCGACTTAATGTCAGGTTTTTGTTCTTGGTCAGTCTTGTTGGTTTTAAAAGGATGAAAAGGTTTTTTCTTAGGTTTGGAGTTTTGATTAAATACTGAGATTTCATCAGATTCAGGCTCTTTGTCAGAGCTGGTTGTGTTGACAGTTGCAGGTCTTTGATCAGATGGAGGTCTCTGAACAGGAGGATTTGGTTTTTGATGACCATTTTGCTTTTGGATCGGTAACTGGCTTTGATCAGTTATTTGATTGTTTTCCAGATTTTGATCAGTTGTCCTGTCTTGAACATGTTTGGGTTTTTGGTCGTTTTCCAGATTTTGATCAGTTGTCCTGTCTTGAACACGTTTGGGTTTTTGGTCATTTTCCAGATTTTGATCAGCTGTCCTGTCTTGGACATGTTTGAGTTTTTGATCGGTTTCCAGATTTTGATCAGTTGTCCTGTCTTGAACATGTTTTGGTATTTGATTTTTTTCCAGATTTTGATCAGTTGTCCTGTCTTGAACACGTTTGGGTTTTTGGTTGTTTTCCAGATTTTGATCAGTTGTCCTGTCTTGAACACGTGTGGGTTTTTGGTCGTTTTCCAGATTTTGATTAGTTGTCCTGTCTTGATCAAGTTTGGGTTTTTGGTCGTTTTCCAGATATTGATCAGTTGTCCTGTCTTGAACACGTTTGGGTTTTTGGTCATTTTCCAGATTTTGATCAGTTGTCCTGTCTTGATCATGTTTGGGTTTTTGGTCGTTTTCAAGATTTTGATCAGTTGTCCTGTCTTGGGCACGTTTGGGTTTTTGGTGATTTTCCAGATTTTGATCAGTTGTCCTGTCTTGAATATGTTTAGGTTTTTGGTCGTTTTCCAGATTTTGATCAGTTCTCCTGTCTTGAACACGTTTGGGTTGTTGGTTGTTTTCCAGATTTTGATCAGTTGTCCTGTCTTGAACACGTGTGGGTTTTTGGTCGTTTTCCAGATTTTGATTAGTTGTCCTGTCTTGATCAAGTTTGGGTTTTTGGTCATTTTCCAGATATTGATCAGTTGTCCTGTCTTGAACACGTTTGGGTTTTTGGTGATTTTCCAGATTTTGATCAGTTGTCCTGTCTTGAATATGTTTAGGTTTTTGGTCGTTTTCCAGATTTTGATCAGTTGTCCTGTCTTGAACGCGTGTGGGTTTTGGGTTGTTTTCCAGATTTCGATCAGCTGTCCTGTCTGGAATACGTTTGGGTTTTTGGTCGTTTTCCAGATTTTGATCAGTTGTCCTGTCTTGAACACGTTTGGGTTGCTGGTCGTTTTCCAGATTGTGATCAGTCGTCCTGTCTTGGACATGTTTGGGTTTTTGGTCATTTTCCAGATTTTGATCAGTTGTCCTGTCTTGAACATGTGCAGGTTTTTGGTTGTTTTCCAGATTTTGATCAGTTGTCCTGTCTTGGACATGTTTGGGGTTTTGGTCATTTTCCAGATTTTGATCAGTTCTCCTGTCTTGAATATGTTTAGGTTTTTGGTCGTTTTCCAGATTTTGATCAGTTGTCCTGTCTTGAACATGTTTGGGTTTTTGGTCATTTTCCAGATTTTGATCAGTTGTTCTGTCTTGGGCACGTTTGGGTTTTTGGTCATTTTCCAGATTTTGATCAGTTGTCCTGTCTTGAATATGTTTAGGTTTTTGGTCGTTTTCCAGATTTTGATCAAGTGTCCTGTCTTGGACACGTTTGGGTTTTTGGTCGTTTTCCAGATATTGATCAGTTGTCCTGTCTTGAACACGTTTGGGTTTTTGGTTGTTTTCCAGATTTTGATTAGATGTCCTGTCTTGATCATGTTTGGGTTTTTGGTCGTTTTCCAGATTTTGATCAGTTGTCCTGTCTTGGACTCGTTTGGGTTTTTGGTCATTTTCTAGATTTTGATCAGTTGTTCTGTCTTGGACACGTTGGGGTTGTTGGTTGTTTTCCAGATTTTGATCAGTTGTTCTGTCTTGACTATGTTTTGATTCTGGATTGTTCTCCAGATTTTGATCATTTGTCCTGTCTTGAACACGTTTGGGTTTTTGGTCGTTTTCCAGATTTTGATTAGCTGTCCTGTCTTGACCATGTTTAGGTGGTGGATCAGTGGGTAAACTATCGGATCTTTGGTCAGGTTTCGAAACCTGGACTTGTTTAGAGTCTTTGCCAGGTTTAGATGTCTGGTCAGGTGTGGGTTTATGTGGAGAAGGTTTATGCTTTTGGTCATGTTTTGTTTTTCTGTCAGGCAAAGGGGCTTGGTCCAGTTTACGGTCATACTTTGAACTTTTTTGCTTTTGGTCTGCTACAGGCTTAACTCCAGTTTTATGTTTTTCGCCAGGCTTTGGTGATCGGCCTGGTAGAGGTTTAACGACAGTCTTAGTGTTTGAGCTGATATTCTTTTTGGATGGCCAACGGCTGCGATCTGCAGCTCCAGGGAATGTAGTTGTGTGTAAGTTCTGATGAGGATTAGCGGTGGTTGAAGTTGCTGTAGTTGAGCTTACTCCATTCTGAGAGCTAGCACCACCACTAGGTATCTTTGTGGCTGTTGCTGCTGGCCTGCTGGTCCTAAAGGCAGACTCTGCGTCATGGTGTTTAGCAATACCAGCTGTCCAAAGGTCTGTGTTTGAGGATGGTATTCTATAAGCAGTTATTGTCGTCTCTTCATTGAAATCTGTGATAAAATGTGAAGTGGAACTGGTCAAAGGAGGAGATGGAAGAGATGACGTTATGGTTATAGCTTCGTCTGAGTCCATGGAGTCAGGCCTTTGAGTTAAGCTAATGATAGATCGAGGAGTCGGACTGATTGAAACAAAGTCTGTGCCCTTGATTGCTTTGATAGATGCTGATTCTCCATCACTGTCTCTCTGAACACTCTGGACTGTTTTTTCTTCTTCTGTTCTGATCTCCTTTCCCTTCTCCCTGTCCTCCTCCACCTCGCCCTCTTTTATAGTCCCCTCTTTTTCTGCACGGCCGATGCTTTCAGTCTGCTTTGGTTTCTCATTATTTCGCTCCGCTTTTATTCTCTTTTCCATTTCCTTTTTCCTCTCCTCCCTGTGCTGCTCTTGCTCCCTATTTGTATGCCCATCATGGTCCCCTGACATCTTTATTCGATCATGGCCCCTGTCTTCTTCAGTTCGGGTCTTTTTCTCTGTTGCCTTTGTTTTATCTTGCCAAATGTGATGGTCACTTTCTTCTGTTTTCTGCTTACTTTTTACATTAGTTGTAATCTTCCTCTCTTTTCCATTCTCCAAGTTATCCTCTTGATCTCCCTTTGAATTCCCTTTTCCACCTTTTCCTTTATCTCTGTCTGGCTCTTTGTTGTCCTCTCCTTTTGCCCCCTCTGCCTGAGTTTTTCCATCTTTTTCTGCCGCTTCTTTTAGAGTTTTTTTTTTCTCATTTTCTTTTGTGGGTCCTTTATCGCTCGCTCTTTCTGCTCCCCATTTCTCTCTCTCTTTCTCTTCCAAAGTCGTTCTTTTTTCTAAGTCAGAGTCACCGTCTCCCTCCATAGTCTTTTCCGCTTTAACCCTGTCCATCCCACACTCTTTTTTTAAATCTCTGTCATTCTCTTGTATTCTCTCAGGATTTCTCTCATTCATCCAGCTCCTCTCATCCTTATGTTCATGCTTGCCCTCAATCAGCATTTCATACTCTCTCTCTCCTTGTTTCCCACACGCTCTCTCACTTTGGCTTACTTTACAATCTGCACACATCTTCCTCAGTTGGTCCACATTATCCTTCAGCTTCTGCAGATCCTTCATGATCTTCTCCAGCTCTCTTAGTTGCTTTGGCAAATGGACAGTCAGCGGCGGCAGATTGAATAGGTAGGGGCACGTGCTCTCATCCTGCCCCGGTCTGCACGGCACAGCAGGTCTCAGAGTTGCAGCGCAGGGCCCAAATCCTTTATCCCCCAGGAGGACTCCTTCACCAGCGTCCGCTGTGGTCCAAGAGAGGTTCAAGAAGGCCAGCAGGGTCCCACATATGCACAGTGCTGTTAACCTCATCGCGTCCTGAGAGTGAAGAGTAATGGGAGAGGAGGGGGCGATTGTAAAATAGACCCACCTCAATTTGTGAAGTGCAGTGACAGTGAGAGGAGGAGGTAAGTTGGGAGGGAGAAAAGAAGGGAGGGGGAAGTGATGGTGCTCTTCAGTGGAAAGTGAGTCTGCGAGAGAAGTGGAGAGCAAGAAGCTTTGAGAGGGAGACAGGTGAAAAAAAACTGGGAGAGGGAGAAAAGGATTATGTGGATGTAGTCACAGTAGATGGTCTGTATGAGATAGTGGATGAGGATCAGAAAGCGTGAGGAAATAGTAAAATATTTCTACTTCATAACATAAGCAGAATTAGCCGTAACCAAAGTAGAGATTCAGAAAGTGTGTGTCTTATTGTAATCCTGTTGTTACATTCCATTTTGTCCTCACTGTAATCACATCACCTAATGAAGACCATTTGCAATGCATTCTCCCTCCATGCTGTAATAATAAGTGTATCAGGGCCTTGAATATGCATGTGTGTCACAGTTGCATTGGCAGGCGCGTCCCAAGCTTCCTCTCAGTGGGTGCACAAACATGTGAGTGACAGATGCAACAGGTCAAAATATGTATTTGAAGGAAAATACTGGCTCCTGGGCTGGAGCCAGGGGTTTGTTGTAGATTTGTAAGGACATATTTCATTTTACTGTAAGCTGTGTGGTTTAGTTCAGCTCCTGAGTAATGAAAGTCAGGAATGTCGGATTTATCCAAGAGGGCTGCTTGATTCAAACACTATGCCAGGGGAAAGACATTTCTCATGTACTATTGACTTTATTCGGACAGTACTAATCTGCAACAAGTGTCGGGAATTGGTGAGGCAATCGCTGGGTGGAGAAGCGAAGCTCACTGCACACAGACTGTAGGTTCATCTAAGCTAATTCATCATGTCTACATATAAGTAAGAAAAAAAAGAAAGAGAGAAAACACAGTCACATGAACTAAATGAGGCATCTGCTTGGCAGGGAGTTTAGATAATGAGGCTGTAGTTTCTCAGACCCGGCGTGTAAATGTCAGTCCCACCACAGGATATGAGTGATAGCATGCAATGCTTTTTTTTTTGATGTGTCAGAAATTTGTCCATGTTAATGCTTGTTAGACCACTTAAATTTTCTTATTTTTAGACAGTAGTGAAACTTGACCCTTGTGCAGTTTGTTCTGGCTGGTTTGTTCTGACTCAACTAAGCTGGAGAGATTTCTCAGCTGTCCTTTTAATAATGACAAAGGAAACCATTTGTTTTGCAGGAGGACTGTGGGAAGCATCAGGTTAGAAGTGAAAAATTAGTTCAGACGAAAGAAAAAGGTTTTATATAGAACAGAATTTACCTGTAAGTTCATAGTTACGTCTAGAGAGATGGCATCTTGCAAAAGTCATATAAAGGTGGTAGTTATCTATCTAAACCTGCTGCACTAAATATGACTTGACATTTCAATCCGAACCCATCCTCCTTCTATGCTGATGCAGCTTATGAGCTCATTTGACATTTGACAGCTGTTGGCAGGATAAAAGCCAGGAGTATCCTTTGACCTTTCACAATCACTTCAGTGCTTCAACACTTACTCTGGGAAATAGTGTGAGAGAAATGTTTACACTCTCAAGAGACTTCTGTCTGAACACTAGGCCGTATTGATTGATTATCATAGAGACACATCTTACCAACACAGCCAAACCTAAATCTCAGACACTTGCTGCTTCACTACAGAAGACTAACCTGATGCACTGGCTGCATGAGAAACGATAATCGTTACAGCTTTAATGCACTTGATTAAGGTTAATAAGGTCAATTCATTTGATAGCAGCTAATCTAAATGGCTTCGTTCTGCTCTCTACAGCTGCAGAGCACAGCTAGGAACTTATTATTCCCAATAATACCCACACTCTTGGCTTTACCCATTTATGGACAACAGCTTTTTTTTTTCTCCTCAGGGTGCCCTCTTGGGAAACAGTGTTTTGAATTCCCCCAGTGAGCTGGCTTGGCCCACTCTCTATCCTGGATTGTGTAAACACTGCTGGTTTTTTCCGTACAGACTAGAACAAACATCTGACCATCAGTCCAGCTTTGCTGCCTGCGCTTCCTGGCAGACCACTTCATCTCCATCCACTTTGGGCAGAGGAGACACTGTCGTCGGTCATGTCTGTTATGTGCATAAGTGTCCCATTTCCAACTGAACTGGAGTGAACCCAATGTCTGTCGTAGTCTGCACTTAAGTCTGGCTGCCTGAAGGTTTAAACCTACCTGGACAATAATATTCGTCTGACTCACTGTTTGCATGCTGAGAACAAATAAACATATTCATCTAGCGAAACAGTCATATGATACATTATCTGCCTCAATCCTGTGGATCAGTGTGTATCACTTTAATATTAAAGTATCACTCCTCATCTCCCCTTTCTCTGTCACACACACACACACACACACACACACACACACACACACACACACTCATATTCACATTCATATCCACATGATTTGCCTGTTGCCAATTCCTTAATTCTTCAGTAACTGATACATTCCTTTGCCATGTGTGAGAATGTTTTTCATCGCACAACGACTGATAGTGATTCGTAAAAATGAAACAACTAAATGTTCCTCACATCTGGGCTGGATTTCCTACAGCTAGCCAACACCAGATAGCGTCAGGACAAATTGTTTCTGTTCCAAAACCCTGGACTTCATTAAGGCATTGTTTGAGATTTATATTTAAGAATTCTTGTCCTGATGAAGGATATGGAAAGCGGGCGTAACGTGGGAACAGGTTATCTGCTGCTGTCACTTTCTGTCCAATGGGACAAGTGTGTCTTGCAGTGACCTGTCTGCACAGACCTTTGTCACAAAGGCATTCAAGTGCAGCCGTTTGGTTTTTACATTATTCTGTGCATTCTGTGTATTTCCCAGCTGTGGTTAATAGAAACCATGCATAATACACACTGGATGAATGAGACGTGAATGCACAGAAAGGTGTGACTGAGTGCATCTCGATACTCGATATGTTTGTTGGCCCTTTCTCTCGTCTGTACCAATTCTTTAATAATATTTAGCAGAGTCTTCCAGAGGCTGGTAAAAGTAATTAGATTGGAATCAGAGCTTGTTTTTCTTATCCAGAAGTAAAAGTAGAAATACAACACTGGGAAAATACTTCATTACAAATAAGTCCTGCACTGAAAATGTTACTTAAAGTCCCCCTTCACTCAAAAAACATGTTTTACGTGTTTTTCCCTCACTTGGATGTTTGAGCTTCGCTGTGCGGAATGATGTTTGTGCAGAGTTTGTTTTCACATTCTTCTGCTGAAAGAGGAAAGTTTCTCTGAGCTCACCTTAAATCTGAGTTTAAGGGGCGGGCCTACGAGCAGGATTCGTCACGTTACAACTAGCTTGGAGACAATTGTGGTCCAATATACAACTTATACAAGAGTGTGTGTGTGTGTGTGTGTGTGTGTGTGTGTGTGTGTGTGTGTGTGTGTATGTGTGTGGACTTTTTACATATTGTGTCCTCAGTTAAACTTTTGAAAACATATTAATTCATTCTGGATTTCTCAATGAGGGAGAAGTTGTAGATGGAGGATTTTAATGAGATAATTGAACTTTTTTTGTGGAAAAATCATATCAGACACATAATAGCATAGAGCAGGCTTGGCTACTGTAATGCTGTCCTATCTGGTCTACCTAAAAAAAAAAGAGTCATAAATCAGCTCCAGCTGATGCAGAACTCTGCGGCCTGAGTGCTGACAAGGACCAGAAGGAGAGAACACATTACACCATAATTTTAAAGTCCTTACACTGGTTGCCTGGCAGTTTCCGTACTGATTTTTTTTTTTAAAAAAATATGTATTTTTAAAGCACAAATAAAGGAAAAACTGGTACAGGCCTGAATGCTTGACCCCTACAGTCAGGGAATCTGGTGGCTCTGTTATGCTGTGGGCAGCATTTTGCTGACATGCTTTGGGTCCACTTGTCCCCTTAGAGGGAAGGGTCACTGCAAATCAATACAAAGTTGTTCTGAGTGATCACCTTTATCCTATGATGAAACATTTCTATTCTGATGGGAGTGGTCTCTTCCAGGATGACAATGGGCACGAGGGGTCACTGAATAGTTTAATGAGTATGAAAATGATGTGAATCACATGCTATGGCCCTCACAGTCACCAGACCTCAACCCAACACCTATGGGAGATTTTGGACTGACTTAGAGTATCTTTTTGAAGAATGGTGTTCATCCCTCCAGAAGAGTTTGGATACTTGTAGAATCAATGTCAAGGCTCATTGAAGCCTTTCTGGCGGCACGTGCTGACCCAACACCTTACTATGACTCCTTATGTTGGTTTTTCCTTTAATTTGTCACCCGTTTGTATGTCTCACCAGTACAGCCCCTCAGGTCCTCAGGCATGAGTCTGTAAGTTGTTCCAAAGTGCAGGACTGAAACCTTCGGTGAAGCAGCTTTTACCTTTTATGCTCCGAGTTGCTGGAACGATCTGATGAGGATCTGAGAGCAGCTAGAAGTGTTGAAAACTTAAAATGTAAACTTAAAACCTACTGAACCTCTTAGCCTGGCTTTTGATTAAGAAAGAAAGAAGGTTTATAGACATTATTTACTTTATTTTATTCACTTAGTTTAGTGTATTTATGTTGTAAAATGTTATTCTAATTTATTTTAGCTATTATTTTATTACTATATATATTTTTATCCCTCATTGATTTTATTTGTCTGTTTTGTTTTGTGTTTTTAATCTATTTAATCTATTTTTTAGTCTAGCTTTTATTTAACTCTATTTATTATTATTATTATTATTATTATTATAACTTTAGCTTGTAAATCTATTTTATTGTATTTCATTGTCATCATTTTTATTGTTGTTTTGTCTTTTTAATCTATTTTATCTAGTTTTTTAATCTAGTTTTTATTTCACTCTATTTCACAAGTACTGTTATTATAGTTTTTAAATCTATTTTATTATATTTTCATCATTTGTATTTTCTCGCATGTATTGGTCTCAAATTGTTTGTTTTTTTTGTTGTTTTTACAGTCTACACTTGTTCTGTCTTATTATCGGCTTGTCAGTCATCTGTGAAGCACTTTGAACTGCACTAACCTGTATGAAAGGTGCTATACAAATAAAGGTTTATTGATTAATTGATTGAGTATTTTTATAAATTGTGTCTGGAGGGGATCTTTAACTAAATGTTACAATTGTCAACAAAATGTACTTAGTATGGTATAAAAAGTAAAGTAAAGTATCAATAGTAAAAGTACTCAATGAAGAAAACTGGCACCTGTGAGTGTTATAATATTAAATAAATTATTGGATTATTTTTATCGATACATTAATGTGTAACTTGCATTTTACTATTGTAGAAAGTTGAGGTGGAGCAAATTTTAACAGTTTTATATACTGTTAGTTACTTTATCTGTTTTATATTTTATTTATCCATAATAATGTATAGTATTTCCTAAGATTATCTGGTTTTGTATGTAAAATCTTAATCTGCAAAGTAACTTGAAACTAAAGCTGTCAAATAAAAAAAATGAAGTAAAAAATACAATATTTCCCTCTGAGTATAAATCAGTATCAAACTCAAATATGAAAGTAAAGTATTAGTACCTCAGTTTACAGTACTTGAGTAAATGTATCACCACTGCTGAAGCTATAAAGGATTTTTCTCTTTGTGCTGCCTCATGTTATGTGAGCCAAAAATAACTTTTATTATCCTGTAAACTGTATCTTCATCTCTATGGCAACTGTTTAAGTGTTGGTGCTCAGTTTAACATTTAACCAATGAACAATGTCGGTCAAAAGAAATAAACAAATCCCATTTTAGAGTAAGCTAATGTCACCACTAATGAACACTGTGTACACTACTTTTCCAATCTCTCTGGCAGATACAACAAGAGTAGCATGTAAATGGGTGTCGACTGAGAGAGAGGACCATTTGACAGAATGGTTAGAGGAGATGTAATTTTCCACATCTGTGCAGGATTTGTTTCTGTTTTCTATCATAACAAGAAGACAACTTTCATCAAATATTAATACGTTATGAAACATAAGCATTTAGGCATTGTGTTCAAATTTTAATCACATAATGTTGACGTTATATGAGTAATAGCACTGATATCCTGGATGTAATAAAACTAGGGACTAAGACTTGTTGTGCAATAGAAGTAAATAAACTTTCAACCAACACCTCCCAACATCTGCGCAGGAGCGCTCATAGCACAGCTGTGTGAATCAGTGGATGTGATGATTTTGAGGGAAAATGCACTTTGCTGCATTTCCTTCACATCACTGCCACCTTGTGACATTTTTAAGAAATGTCTCAAAATTTCAGATTCACATTTAAGACTTATGTGTATACTTTATATAACTTGTCACATATGGAAATTGGACAGTATTTCCTCACAAGCATTGTGCATTGTTTCAAATCTTATGAATAACTAAACTAGTTTAAAAGTATTTTTATTACTATTAGAAATTATATACTATAACACTATAAGCATGAGGACACAAATGTTTCAGTGTATACAAAAACCTTTGTAATGTAACTATTTTCAGTAGAATACATCATGCATGTATCTGTAAATTAGGTTATAAAAGGGTTTTAGAACATATTCTTATTAAATTATGCACTTCTTATTAAATAAATTAACTTTCTATTGAAATTTTAAGCTTGTTTTGCGTGTCAACATTTCAAAACTGAGTCATGAAAACCATGAAATTACTGTTTTCACCACCTTACTTTACCTTTATTGTTAGTGGCAGTAACCATTCACCAGCATGTAGCGATGCAGCACCTGAACGTCTTCTCAGATCCATAATCTTCATGTTTGTCTGTAAAGTTTTGTTGTTGTTGTTGATGTTGTTGATGTACTGGATGTTTTACAGATTGACAAATTTGTCATTTTGTGATTTTGAAGTTCTTGTACTGGAGGTGATGTTACATTTTTTGCAGGACCCCAGTCTAAAATCTCATCTAGGACACTAACATAGTCAGAGCCGACCCAGTAATGGGCTTCAATGATTTCTAACAACCGAAACCAGAGGTTTAATATAAATAACTCCATCTTTGAATATATTGTTTAGTCACAATAATTAAGAATTATAATAATTATATATATATATATATATATATATATATATATATATATATATATATATATATATATATATATATATATATATATATATATATATATATATAATTAATATTTATATATTACACTAATATTTAACATTATAATTATTAATAACAATTGTACAACATTTCCACTTTTTTCCTCCGTATTTGGGAACTGAAACAGGCAGACGAGCCCAGCAGAGTAAAACGTACAACACATCACAGTATCAGCTGTAATCTTACTCAGTGGAGAGCAAAGAAAAAGAAGCAAAGAATCTCTTTATTAGTCAAGTATACAAACATACAAAGAATGTGTAACAAACGCAACATAGAAGAATAAAAACAGAACAAGAGTAAGGTCATAATAATAATATTGAAATAAACAAAGTAGCCGAGTACTAAGATTAAATTTAAAATTTAAAATCTATTTACACAATGGAATAATAATAGTTTTGAAATTGGATATAAAACTTGAAATGAAATATTGACTGTACAAAGTAAACATGGACTGTGCTGCAGACAAAGAAATTAAGTAATGATATATATGAAGGTGACAAGCGCAAAAAATTAAATGTGACGTGCAATAAATAATTAAATGATATAACAGGGAAGCAAGTATACAACAAGTTTACAGCATCTTGTGTGTACAACTTGAGTCTACAATCACAAACACACCAGAGAGACTAAAGGTTGTAAAAACGAACAAACAAACAAAAGTTAAGTAAATATCTTGTAAAGCTTACAGTGGTTATAGGTTTTAAAAGCTTTTTTGTTTGTACAATCACATATTGAAGAAATGTGTTGTTTGATATAGACAGTCAGCTCTGAGAAGTTTGGCTTTTTGCTGAAGTATTTGGACTGGTGAATATAAAATTTGGTCAAAATAGTAATAAAAATATCTGCGAACAGAGATTCCTTTCATATTCAGTGAATCCAAACAGCATATTTTTTCCAAAGTAATAAAACGTGAGGATAGATATGATCAGCAATAAACTGTAACAATTTACTCCACAGTTGTTTTGTATGCGGGTACAACTTACATCAATGTCTTTCTGAGTTTCTGCAAATAATGATAAGTTGGATAAAAACCAGTGAAGCATTTTAAAGGATCTCTTTGACTTTGTTAGTCAAAAACAACAACAACAAAAAACCTTATGGTGCAATAACCAAACTCTTTTCCAACAAATATCTCCAACAAATGTGGACCAGTATGATAAGGCAGAGGGTGTATACTCATGATGTCTTATTGATCGATTGCCTTATTTTTATTCTTAGTCAGAAATGAAAAACAAGTGTTCACAACCGTTGTTTCAGTTGCATCTAACAGTGGAGGCTTATTGATTTGCCTTAAAACCTTTAAAAAGTGAAATAATACAGCATCAAAGACAACTGAGAAATCCTTTGGAGAAACAGTGTTGAATAAATTCAACATAATTATAGAGTTGACTATGCTGGTTGGATAACTGACTTAACAATAACATATTATTACTAACCACTGTTGAAAAAAATAGATTCATTTTTATACAGAATATCTTTATTGTCCCAGATAAAAAAAAACCCTGTGAGGAGTGAAGTGATGCCTGTAAATTAAACACCATGGCAGTAGCATTTGTTTATGAAATGAAGAAAGTTTGAAGGGATTATTATTATAATTATATATTATAAGTGCATAACAACATGACTGTTGCTGTTACAGAAACTACCAGCTGCTTCCTCATTTGAAACAGTAAAGATTGATGGTTATAGTTTTTATAATCCACAAAGTTTATTGTACAGTAGCAACAACCTGATGTTGATTGCAGTGCAAGGACAACAACGCGGTGGAGTCGACATGTACGGTGCAGACAATGTGGTGTTTACAGCTGTGTTACTTATAACATATTAGTAGCGGTCATTTATTAACCACCATCTCGTCCCACGTCTTTGTTTAAAGAACAACTTTGAAATCATCAACCATCTGCAGGTTTATAACAGACAAAAGGTGTATTCAGCTTGTCACACAACCCACAACAGGGAAAGGCACGTTAATTAACCATGTGTCTGTGAAAACAACACATTAGGATGTAGAATCAATAAATTTGCCAACATATGTCTGATCATGAAATGATTGTATGTTCTTTTAATGTACAACTTTCCAAACTGACAAGGAAGAATAACTTCAGACTTGTAACAGCTGTAGGTTTAATGCTAATATAACTACTATATAATATAATATAATATAATGTAATGTAATGTAATGTAATGTAATATAATATAATATAATATAATGTAATATAATATAATATAATATAATATAATATAATATAATATAATATAATATAATATAATATAATATAATATAATATAATATAATCACCAACCAACTAGTGCAGTACTTCTTCTTGTCAGGGGTGGATTTAGTGATTTGGGGGCCCAGACAAACGCAGTCTTGCTTTATTTTCACCCTCTTTCTAACTGGGAATGTTGGTATTGGCAGTGGTAGAAGAAGTACTCAAACTTTTTTCTTAAGTAAAACTATTGATACTATTAATACTTCACAGTAAAAATACTGTGAAACTAAAAGCATTAAAATTTATACTTAAAAGTGAAAAGTGAAAGAGAGGAATTATCAGCACAATGTACTTAAATTTACTTAATGTCTGTTCAAGTTTGAGCTTTTAATTCTTAAATAATTATATAAAAGCATAACCAGTAACATTTATCTGCCAGGTAAATGTAAGTTAGTGATACAGTGTTTTCCTCTGAAGTGGAAGTATACATTTGCATATTTTAAAGTGCTTTGAGGGCTTTTTGTAAGTTATTTTGGGGTACAATCAGTGGTGGCTGGGCAATAGAGGGCGCTACGATGCCACCCCACCGCTCCCCACATGAAGAAGAATCACATACACCTTCACTGAGTAAGACTTTTAAAAATTACTTTGAAATATATATATTTTTAAATGAGCAAGTTAAATATATAGTTAGTGAGTAAAATGTACAATCTGCAATAAAAATGTAGATTAAAAATGTTCTAGGTTGTCTAAAGTTAGTGATATGTGACGTATTTCCAGCATTTGTCCAGCGTCCAATTCAGCTGATTTACACTCCACCACCCAAGCAGCAGAGAGCGAGTGGCATGTTGTGTAACACCTGGATACGTCTGTGATAAAATATATCTGTATCTCAGCAGCAGCTAAACAAGAAACACCACACACTGGGCCCAGGTGAACTTCAGAGGGTAGCTACAGGGGTGAGATAGAAGCTACATATATGGTGTTGGTCTTTTACAATGTTTTTAATCATAGTAGTTCTGTATTGTGCAGAAAAGTAGGCTACACGGCTTAAAGTAGGCCCTATATAATATAATAGTCTAGTTCTGTAGTGGCACTGTTCATTTACATTTGACCTATCAAATAAACACGTACATTTATAAAATAATAATAATTTTAAAAAATGTAAAAAGTGTGCCCCCCCCAAAGACAAATTTCACCAGCTGCCACCAGGCACAATGAGTTAAAATAGTAACATAATTCAATATTTTTCATATCTAAACATCATAATAAATCTACAGCTATTTGGGGCCCTTTTAGTTGGGGGCCCCGGGCAGTTCCCTACCTGGCCTACTGGTAAAATCCGCCCCTGCTTCTTGTCCTGCAGAGCTGCAAACAGTCCTGTCTGCAGCTCTCCCTCCTCCGTGCCTCCGTGCGTAAGTACGTAGCCCTCCAAGCCCCGCCCCCGGCCTGGCTCTCACGCACCAGTTACGTCTGACCGTAAAAAATAGAAACTTCCAAGATGGCCGAGTCCGTGGACTCCATGCATTTCGCAGCAAACAGCAAAACAAATTCCCCTAAACCCTTAATAGCTAAGCGGCCACCGGAGAGCCGGCCGCAGTCTTCCAGCGACATTTACCCGCCGCCCCCTAAGAAAGTGCGTGTGGAGGAGAAGGGGCTGAAGCACCGGGCAGTGAACGGAGAGGTGTGCGCAGCGGACAAACACAACGGGAAGCAGAGTTGTGGGAGCCCAGCGAAATGGAGTTTCGGCCCGGCCAAGGCGAGCCTCTCCACCGCGGCTCCCGCTCGGAAAATCTTCAAGATCAGCAACTTCCTCGCGTCGCCTCACAAAGTGAAAAGGCCGAAAGAGAAGCGGCACAAGGAGAAGGAGAAAAGCGGCGAAGCGCAGCGGAGTTCAGCCGCTGCTGTGGAGAAAGTGAGCGCAGCTAGCTGCCATACAAAGACCGAGAACGGAGACGTGAAAATGCTACAGAGAGGTAGGACAACACCGCCAGCCTGCTCAGCTCAGCTCGCTTTTTTTACACTTTAGAGTCAGATTAAGAACTGTGCGTAAAGCAACACTGCAATAAAAAGCTTTATTGCATTATTACATAATTTGCTCTGCCACAGGCCCCAGTATTTATTAGGCCCAGATGGTGATATTCACACGTGGAAAATGTTTGTTCGTCAGTTCTGTCTCAGCGTGGATGTAGCAGTATTTCACCTCACCCGTGTGTTTCTCTCCTCTGTGTGTTTTTTTTCTTCTTCTTTCTTTCCCTCCACCTCAGATCATCGTGTTAAAGAGAAAGACCGAGAGAAGAAGAAAGACAAGAATAAAGAAGAGTGGAAAAGTCACAAATTGCCACCTGTGCATGACATTGCAAGAGAAAACGGAGAAGTGGTTTCTCCACAGAAAGGTAATATAACAGTGACCAACTGGGATGAAAATTATTTTTTTAAAGTTAATTTTAAGATAACTATAAATAACAATAAGTCTTTTAAATTAGTTAGTTAGAGGGTTAACTTTAGTCAAGTCACTTCTCAATACTAACTGTAAAAAACAAGTTAAATTAGAATAATTTAAATATCTGATTTAAAACAATATGTCACATATTTTATTTTATTGCTGTATCATTATTTTTTAATATGGTAAAAACTGCCATCACTAAACACATTAATATAGGGCTGCAGTAAACATAACCCAGTGAAACAAATGTATAAACTATGTAAAGTTTATCAAATTATGATTTAAATCCTCACCGCAGCTACAGGCCTCGAATGATGCACACAACTCTACTTAATCTCTAAAAAAAAATGTCTTATCCTCCATCGCAGAGTCTAAGGAGAAGCCCAAAGCCGGGTCAGAGGAAGACCTCCTGCTGAAGAAACTCAAGAAGAAGAAGAAAAAGAAGCACAAAGATGGCGAGCGAGTGAAGGAGAGGCACAACCGACCCAAAATGTATCATCGCTCGTGCCAGACTGTGTGTTCAGGAGTGTCTCTCGGTCTCCCCGAGTTCCTCAGTCGCATCAACGGGAACAACAACAACATCAGCAGCAGCAGCAGCAGCAGTCTGCTCCACCCCGCAGCACCGCCACAGCAACACCAGGATCCTCCCGTCACTGCCGCTACCTCCGCCTCCACCCCCTCCATGGTCAGGGACCGGCTGGGCTACAGCTCCCCGCTCCACTGCACCCCAGTTCCGGGCATGTCTGGTCTGGAGTTTGGCCATCTGATCCACATCGAGCAGCAGGCCAACGGAGGGGCGTCTGTGGCGCACGCCTACACCGAGCAGCTCTCCGCTCTGTCTCCGGCTGAGATGCAGCGTTTCGCCCAGGAGTTTGTGACCCTGTCCTTCAGTGAGGACGAGGCCCAGGCTGCAAGTTTTGTGATGGGGATCATCCACGGAGCGGCGTCCTACCTCCCAGACTTCCTGGACTACTTCTCCTACAAGTTCCCCAACGCGCCAGTGAAGATGGAGGTGCTCGGGAAGAAGGACATAGAGACGACAACCATGGTCAACTTCTACTCTCAGGTGAGCATTTTTGTTTTATTTTTCCCGTCTGTAATGTTCACGAGTGTAAGAAGCGTCTGCAGGTCAGAGGATTTGTTCACGTTTGTAGTCTGAAGGTCTGAGCAGCACTGACAAAACTGCATCGTTGTCCACAAGCTCAAACAACACACGAGAGTCTTTGTGTTTTGAGGTTATCAGTCTGTCGCCCTGAGACATCTTCACTCCTGTGTTCAAAGTGTTACGCTGTCCAGGTCATCTCGTTGTGTGTGTCGTCGTGACGGCTGTTGTCACTTTGTATTGATAGTTAATAGTCCCCTAAAAAACTCCTCAGTTAAGATGCTCGATAGTGATTCTGGCCCGGTCAGCTGGAGGTGTGTCGCCTGATACTCCTGAGGAAGGTTTAATTGTCTTGAGTCCAGAAAAAAATAATTGTTTTCTTTTTAAAGGTGGCTGGATGCACATCTGCATGCTGGGTGACTGTTTTGTAGCAGCTGTTGTTTGTGTTTACAAAACGTTTTTCTAGTCAGTCAAAGCTAAATTTAAAAAATAATTCCACTTCTTTCCAATCTAAACTAATGTAACAATGTAAGAGGGCAAGCTTCATATTTTATTTCTTTACTTCCTCACCAGATCATGAAAATTGTGTGATTGGGTTTTTTTTAAAAATTGAGGATTTTTCACATTTGTTTTGAGATCACTTTGCTTTCATACTGAAAAGGTTTGAAAGGATTTTCTGCAGCTTATAAATTTCAAAGAGTGTGAGGCTTCTTACTCTCACAAATCATCTGAGTTCATTTAACAAGATGTGAACAGGAGTTTGTCATTTCTAGATCAGAAAATAAATTATGAAAAACAGGCTTCTCATTCTGAAATCAGCGTCTTTTTAAAGAGAAAAGCTTTATTATCTTTTATTAAAAGACACGTCGGTTTGTTCTCTACAAGTTTTCATAAACCTTTAGTTTTCCCTGCAGATGTTACACATACATCAAAGTCAATGATGATGTACAAAAGTCTGAAGAACTACCAAGAGCCAAGAATGCTTTTTATTAAATTTCATCACTAATTACTACATCAAATTATTTATCAACGATTGATATATCCATTTTCTATTATTATATCTGCCATAAACTGCTGCACCCCTACTGTAGCGAGCCACATCCTGAAAGATAAGATCAAGAAATCATGACTCACCTGAGACAACGGTTAAATTATATTTCTTAAATCCCAAAAAGTATGCAGCATGTTAAGAACAGTCATAAATTATGTCTACCACACAATCACAGCATGCACTCTCGCATAATTTGAACACAGATCGAGAGAATCCATTTAGGTCAGGCAAACCTAAAATTATTCCGGCCAGGGACCCCTCGCTGGGAAGGAAAAATGTTTCAAAGGTCTCCCTCTTGATCATACTGATACTCCGCGTGCTTTGTAATCAGATATTCCTTCAGCTCGTCTGGCATCGCGGCTTCAACCGTACCAACATAAGGCAGATGGTGCTTTTCTTCCTGTTGCTGTTCTCAATAAAAACCAAACTCGATATAACTGTCAGCATATTTTCTTAATTTAGCTGGTTTGGGCTTAATGTCAGTTGATGATATGAGCCATGGATTTTTCCAAACAGAGTTCAGATGGTGAAGCGACCGTGTTCACTGCCCCCTGAGTGAATGATTGATTCTCGACTGCATTCGCTGTTAAACTGACATGATGTGTCAGAATCAGAGTTTTTACTGGCATTAACTTACATGTGGGAGTAATGGATACAGTATTAACATGGATTTTATTGCATAGCTCGACTGAAAAGCCTGAAATATTCACTTTTTAATAAACTCTTAGTGTTATGACAGTGTTTTGTTCCTCCAGGCTGTGTGTCACAGACCGCAGGGGTCCTCGGTTCTCACTTTGACAATCACAGTTTTAGAGCATCACAGACGGCGTCTTTGTGATGTTGCAGCACGTTTTTGACTTTTTCCTTTTTCAAATGTTGCTGAAAATGTTCAGGGGTGAGAGGTTTGGTGGTAGCTGGCGGAAACGCCGTGTGTCAAGCCGTCTTTGCTCTTCTTTGGTCGTCAGAAAGTCTGGGGTAGGTTTAATGTGTAATTAGGCTCATTTTTCTGCTGGAAAATGAATCGTCTTTCACGCAAAATAATGTCAGAGGTGGTCTAGTTGATTCTGTGGAAGACACCAACTCATGAAAAGATGAAACATGAATTGGTTTCGATTAGAACCGCGACTACATGTTATTTTCATTATCAATTAACCAGCCGCTTAAATGAAAAAACGGTGTTCACAATTTCTCACAGAGGCAGCGCTAATGTTTTCAATTTGCTTGTTTTGTCTGACTACAATCCTCCAATGTTAAGATGTTCAATTTACATATCACACAAGAAAAGATGGGAAATTGTCACAGTCGAGAAGTTCGAACCATCAAATGTTTGGAGTTTTTGCTGATTGAAACGATTATCAAAATAGTTTATATTTTGGAATAATTTCAGCATTCCTTCAAACTATTCTGGTTATTTAACCAATGATAACATTTAGACTTATGAAAGAAGTTATTTGGAAATTCAGCTATTAACACTGCACTTCAGTGAGACTCTAGATGTTGTTATGAATAATTTTTAAATTAGATATGTTGGCAGTAGATTGATAAAACTTTGAGTCATATCAATATCGTCAACATCTGATGTGAGTATCTATCATTAAAACACCGACATGTAACTGTAACTCATGTGACTCCTGTTCTCACTGTTGTCATCACATCTCCGTCTTTAGAGCTGCAATAATTAGTTGATAGGTCGATCCACAGAAAATTAATTTACAACTATTTTGATAATCAAATAATCATTTTAGTCTTTTTTTTAAAGAGAAAAAAAACACATTTTCGCTTGTTGCAGCTTCTTAAATGTGAGGATTGAAGCTTTTCTGTGTCTCACATGATAGTAAAGTGGATTTTTGACTGTTAATCAGACAAAATAAGACCTTTTGAAGACGTCACTCTAGGCTCTAAGAAATTATAACTGACATTTTTAACAACTTTCTTTTACATATTATAGACAAAACAATTAATTGAGAAAATAAATCAGTAATGAAAATAATCTTTCAATGTTTCCCGTATACACTTTCAACAGCGGCTGCTGAAATTTCAGCTTGTACATAATAATCACGACAAACGCAAACCATTCACACTCTCTCCGCTTCCAGCAGCTGAGCAAGCGGAGTGAAAAATAAAACTGGTATCATGTATGATCACACAGTAGCCTCTGCTCCCTGTGTCGGTGTTTGACCGAGGGCGGGGCTCAGCTCCTCCCCACACACACACACACACACACACACACACACACACACACACACACACACACAGATACCATGGTGGAGATAGTGAACCAGGTGAAGTGAAAGAGAAAGTTTTATTCGAGTTGATGACAGCTACCTTTGTTACTATAAGTGCAATAAAACCTTTGCGAGTAAAAAGCGAAGACGTACTTTATCAAACCACCTGTTTAACAAGAATAAACAAGCAATGTTTTTCACCACTTTGTCCGCAGTGTTGCGTCCACCGGCGGTATGTTCAACCACAGCGCGCTCGTTAAGCTATGAGTGTTATGAACAAGCTAAAATAAAAGCTGTGTGTATGTAGCTGCTGTAAATGTTTGGCGTAGTTTGCAACGTATATTAAAACTAGTCAAATTCCTGTAAACTTCACTGCCGACTGAGACAAACCAGCCCCTCCTCTCTCTCTCTCTCTCTCTACCGGCGGTACCTGCAGGCAGTGAATCATATCAACAGGACGAAGGACTGATAGAGACTGATGTCTGTTTTCTTCATTCTTTCTAAACTTCACTCACTATTTTGATGTGAGAAACATGATATAATATTATAATACTATTCACTGACATTTTAGATTTGTTTCCAGTGAGGTATTATTGAGTTTATATAGTGACTTTGCTGTTGTAAACATCACTGCTGCTGCTCTCGAAAACAATATTTAGTTATATTTAAAATATAAATCAATTCTTATCCTGTTCAGGATTAGGAAAACTTCAGGACACTGTGTTTCCTTCCTCGGTGAGCATATTTGTTTCACTTTCCTTCTTTCTAATGTTTGAGTGTTTGGTGAAAAACTACAATCTGTGTGGGTTTTTTTTAAATAAATACTGTAATGATAATGGTACAAAATGATGTGAAAATGCATACTTTTTAGTCAAATAACATAAAATCTTCTTAGGGAAGACCCACCAAACCCCTCGACTGTGACATTTATTACAATGACACTTATCTGGACCTCCAGAGCCCTTCTGGTGTCAAATGCTCCTGTAAATGATCACACACATGACACTTTGGACATGGATGAACCTATCTGGAACAGTTCTAAGGTAGTTTTAAGTTATTCCACTGCTGGTGTGTGCAAATATGCGCCCTGGCGTTGTGGACTCTGCACACGCACAACAGCACCGCTGCTGAAAAAAATCCGAGGGGAAACACGGTCTTTAGTTGCAGACGTATCCTTCTTGCAGTGTGATGCACCCCTTAATACAGTTCATACAGTTCTTTCCATACTTGTACTTGTAATTCATGAAAACTGTACTTTCAGTGCAGTTTTTTTTCATTGCTTGTATTTTATATCATAGTGACGTGCACCCTCACACTTCTCACCTCCCTTTATTCTACATGTCAGATATTTTACTGTGTATGTGTTTACAGTAGACTAAAGTGTGAATGTCCCAGAGGGGAAATTTGGCTCACAGATAGCAGTCAATAATAATAAATACTTTAAAAGTACTGGAATTAATAAGAACTACAATAAAGGCAAAAAAGTAAATACATAGCTGATGTCACTGTTGATATTCTCATTTGTCACCAAAACCATCAAAAATAAAACAAGAAGAAGTCAGAAACTAGGAGACACCCTGTCACACCCACAGCTAGAAACAGACCATGTTACATTTTGTTTAAAGTCAATGAATTATGTGAAAAAAGACTTCATATATCTGTTAGTGACGCCCCTAGGGAGGTAAAATCTGTGTCCCGATGGAAGCAAATTAAACTCACTGTGTAAAGCGTGCTACGAGTCCAATAAGACGCCCTGAGCTTTCTGCTTATGTCTGTATACTGTGTTTCATGTAATTACATATTATTTTATATTTTATTCCTGTAAACTGGGCATCTTTGGCACAAAAACTTCCATCAAGACAAATAAAGAATTTGAAAGAATGTAACTAGATTATACAGTTAGAGAGAAAATACACACAATAGTTTTTTCCTGCAGTATAATACAGTGAGATGTGACGACACCATAAACTACAGCTTCAAAAGAGAAACAAAGTTGAGTTCTGAAACATAATTAAGGTTTATGAGCCGCTCTGAAGCATCAGCCCTGCTTGCTGAAGCCCTCTGTGCACTGTTGACACCTTGATTCATTCGTTCAGCTCTGCTTCGCAGTCAACAGTCTGTTACACAAGCAAGCGACCCATGTGAACCTCATATCTGATTTTTGTCGTCTTTATGACCCTTATGATTAGAGGGCCTCTTTCCGATCGCATAATTCACAAGTTTCAGTTGGTTTTTCACTAGTTTTTGTGCAAGACAGTCTTTCCTTCCTCAGATTAACAACAGCTTGTCTTTTCTTTGTCGTGTGTTGACATTTTGCCTCCCATAATTACTGCTGAGTGTCTTGGAGCTCCAATAAAAGTAAATCTTTGTATTTAAGGTCTTGTTAACTGGCTAACATCTGCTGCTAAGACTTTTAATGAGAGCTTTATTAAAGACAGGTGCACTGGAAAGGTTATACTGTTTATGTCAAGAACAATGACAGTCCTGAACCAATATGTTGTCTGTTAAAGGTGCAAATGTTTTCAACTTTTCATCTGGCAGTAAACTACATGTCAGGTTTAGATCTGTCAGAGTAGGATTTGTTGATACCTGCTTACTGATCTGTCTCCTCTGTGTTCTCCTGCTGCAGGTGAAGCGGACATATTCCCAGGGAACGTACCGTGCCGGGGCCATGCGGCAGGTCAGTCTGGTCGGGGCTGTGGACGAAGAGGTTGGAGACTACTTCCCAGAGTTCATCAGCATGTTAGAGGAATCTCCCTTTCTGGAGGTAAGTGTGTGTGTTATATCTGTGTGTGTGCGCGTGCATACGCCTACAGCCAGTAAGTTTTCTGCAGTGTGTCATTGTGTAACTCGTTATTTCTCACCCTTTGTTTACGCAGCGGACTCTGCCCTGGGGAACGTTCTCCAGTCTGCGGCTGCAGAGCCCCACTGAGAGCGACGACGGCCCCATCATGTGGGTCAGACCTGGAGAACAGATGATCCCTATGGCTGACATGCCAAAATCACCCTTCAAAAGGAAAAGGTGGGTTGACATGTTGAGTGTGTAAATATTTACCGGTGCACAGGTGTAATATGCCCCTTTTACACAACCTGTTCAAGGCGGGAATGGTGCGCCGTTATTCCACCCCACCATTCTGTATAAAACATACAAACATGGAATCGGGGGACAATGTTGTTCCGCCATTAAGCTGGCAGTGAAGGTAGTCACATCGCCAGATCGATGTCTGTTTGAATTGGACAGCCAGCATGGCGGGACTACACACACTATATGCCAGCGCTGTTGTGTTACACATCATGCCTTTGATTCTGAAACGTCAGCATGCTATCTGAAATCATACACGGAGGCAGCATTATGCCGGCTTTGTTTGGTTCAGTGTAAAAAAGCAAAGCCAGCATGATGACGGGTCTTCTTTACAGCAATATTACTGCAGTCTCGCCAGCATCCTCATTTTTGAAAGCAGGAAATTTTGAAGTTGAGCTGACGTAGCAAAACCACATTTTAGTGAAATACTTCTGAATCACTGAATGTATCCTGACTGTTGTAAATACACATATTTCAGGTCCACCAATGAAATAAAGAACCTGCAGTATCTACCCAGAGCCAGTGAGCCCAGGGAGATGCTGTTTGAGGACCGGACGAGAGCCCACGCTGACCACATCGGTCAGGGGTTTGAGAGACAAACTACTGCTGCTGTAGGTGTGCTGAAGGCAGTACGCTGCGGAGAGGAGTAAGTACACAGTGGCAGAGTTCCCACGTGTCTTGGAAAACCTTGAAAACTGTTGACCAATTTTCCAGTCATAGAAAAACACATGGAAAATAATAGAAAAAGTAAAATGTCCTGGAAAATTATTTCATCATTCTCCTATTTTCCTTTAGCCGAGAACGAACTACTAGGCTACCTATCAGAGCTCCCCAAAACAGAAAACATTGCCATCTGAAAGGGTTAAGTTATGTTCAGGATCATATTAACGTTCAAATGGTAGTTTATGGAAGAGACTCTTTTGAATAGGGTGATCTCAGTTATGTTGTGGAAACGCTGTGAACACACCCCCCAAGTCACATCACATGGTAGCACAGCGCAGGTTGGATGACATCACAACTTAAGTGGCTGAAACTCTGAATAACGTAAGTTACATTATCCTGCAAATGTGAATATTAGTCACTGCTGGCTGGTAACTTTTTATTAGGTTTATAGATTAACCTTCTTTCCAACTTGTTTTAAAAGGTTAAATAATGTTAAATTGGTTAGCATGTTTGGTTCAGTTACTAAAGTGGATGTGCTTGCTAGCTTTTTTTTGCCTGTGTTGGGTATTGTTGAGAGAGTTGGATTATAATGAACGGGAAGCCGAGGTCAAAACAATGAATGGGAGCCCAACTGTATGTGATTCAAACACCTGCTAAATACTGTTTAGCCGGTATTGGCAGCAATGCGTCTCTTCGAACGCAGTGCTGCATTGTTATGGTAAAATGGACCATAACATTGACTCAGTAACCATGGTAACATAAGCTGAAGGTGCAATAGCAATATTTGAGAAACTCCTACAGGTTCTCCTCAAAGCGGGATGGTACACTGCCTCCAAGTGTGACAAAGTTCTTGCTCAGTATAAAGCATTGTCAGTATAAAGCAGAGTTCCAAGATTTTGTTTACAGCTGCAGGCTTGATGAATTTCTTATAAGATTTGTCAGTGGCAGAGCAGAGTATGCAGCACTGTGGGATCTAATGAAATGTCTCCCTACACTGTCTCATGGACAAGCTGCAGTAGAAAGAGGTACTTTGGCAACAAGGATATGCTCATAGAAAACCTGAAGCCTGAAGGAGAGGACTCTGGTAGCATTGCACTTGGTCCAGGATGCTATGGCTGGACATGCAATAGATTAAGCTCTGCCAAAAGACCTCATTGAACATTGCAAAGGTAGCAAGGATGAGGTATGTGCAGTACCTGGAGGATGAAAAAAAGAAAAAAGACCAAACTGCTAATGAGAAGAAAAGAAAGGAGCTCCAGCATGAAATGGCAAATGTCAAAGCAAAACGGCAAAGAATAATGCAAAGCAGACGATGCACAAAGAGGCAGATGAAATGGCAGTCAGGGCAGAGAAAAAACAGAACTTCACGTTACTGTCAAAATCAAAAGCCTATCACAAAAGTGTTAGAGAGAAAAGGGAAGAGCTGGCAGCTCTAGAAAAACTCTGGAGAACCTGCAGCAGAGTGTCAAGAGACTGAAGCTCAATGAGAACATTTTTATTTGAATGTGACATTTGCTCTGTTTTGTATTCACCACTTTGCATGATGAATATCCATGATACAGCAGCTATACTTTTGAGTTCTTGATCTTCCTGATTTTATTTATTTATTTGTTTGTTTGTTTGAGTAAGGCAGGTGCCAGATACTTTTGCTGGCTCTTTATTTTTTACTTAATTTTTATTTTTTAAAGAAAGTAAGAGAGAAAAGAGAAAGCTGAGATGAGAGTCGCCTAAACCATTGTTTTAACTTAGTTATACTAATTAAGTGACATGCTATACATCTGCAGGTGTTTTTGCATTGTTCTGTAGGCAATTTTATGTAATTTCCAAGCATGTAAGAGATGATTTCATAGATAAGGTAAAGCCATAGACTGCACGTCTTTTAAATCAGACTCCCACAGAGAGGAACATATTAGTATATGGCACGATCCCGGTCTGTCATACCCGGAAGATCATCACTGAAAATATCCTGGAAAAGTCCTGGAAAATGATCGCTAGGAAAGAGTGGGAACCTGACAGTGACACCTTATCACATTCAGCACACTTTTGCATAGAATTACAACTCAACCGTCTCAGGACGTCCGGTGTCACTGACAACATGTAAAGCTAAAACTGTGATCAGAAACATAGTTAATGTTGCTTTTGTGTTCTTGTTTTTAATTAAAACCACTGAGCAGGACTTTCTGTGTTGCTTTACAGCAGTGACACTCCGGCCCGGATTACCAAAGATGTTGTGTGTTTCCACGCTGGAGATTTCCCAGATGTGGTCATGAGGCTGCAGCTGGACCTCCACGAGCCTCCGCTGTCTCAGGTCGGTTGGAGTTCTTAACTGTATTTCTAATTTTGAGGGTGAGGGAGGGTGAATTTTGGATTTAAATCAGCCAGTTGGCCAGAAACACGACTACAAATGAACGATAATGTTGTTCTGTATCTGCTGGATGTGTAAAGAGCCGACTGTTTGCTAACATGTCTGCAGTAACAACTTTCTAAGATATGTTAATGTTGTGTTTTCAACTTGTTTTCTGCCCTCAAGTTGGCAAAAAGTTAAACAGCAAAGCCAAAGCTTTTCTTTGACTTTGGTGATCAATTAGAGAGATTCTCCAGCACATTACTGGCCATGAGTTGTACAAATCACGACCAGCATCAGTTTTTCTTCTCTCTACCAAGCAGGAGTTACTGTACAATTCTGAATATTTTCTCTGTGTAACCTAGCCACAACTGAATCTCTCTTGTTCCTGTCGTTGCCTCCACAGTGTGTACAGTGGATTGACGACGCCAAACTGAACCAGCTAAGGAGGGAGGGGATCCGATACGCCCGTATCCAACTCTACCACGATGACATCTACTTCATTCCTAGAGGAGTTGTCCACCAGTTCAAAACTGTGTCTGCTGTCTGCAGTCTGGCCTGGCACATCCGGCTCAAACAGTATCACCAACACGAGGAGAAGGAGGAGGAGGAGGAGGAGGAAGAGGAGGAGGAGGAGGAGGAGGAGGAAGAGGTGAAGCAAGAGGAGAAGTGTGCACCCAGAGAAGTCTCACTTCATATCAAAGAAGAGGGGGAACATGAGGAAGTAGAGGCGAAGGAGTGTGACACTGCTGTACAGACAGTGACGAAGCTGGAGGATGAGGACGGTGAGGGAAGGGAGGGGCCGCCCTCACAAACTCCGACACAGATTTTCAAGGAGGAAGAGCACGAGAACAGAGCCGAGATGAAGGACTCGTCAACGATACAGTCTCTACCTTCTGTCAAGAAGGAGAGAGATGAAGGTGTACTCGCTCACACACTAACAGAGCCCAAGGCTGAGGAAGATGAAAAGGAGGAAGGTAAGGGAGGGGGAGA